>NW_027280269.1:0-296935 GCF_046629955.1 Centroberyx affinis
AGATACAAACAACAATGAAAGAGGTAATAACAAAGCAAGAACACATTTCAAACAATGAACAATTTGAGCGTAGGGCCTTAAGGGACAGTTTCTCCAAGGTGGGCTGTAATACACATGAGGCATATCATAGAGGCTGATAAACCAAATTGCACACAATTAAGTATGCACAGTAGTATACCGGCCACACTGACAGGTTTGAATGAGAAACTGACATGCACAGACAGCTGCCTGTTTTTCATCTCCATGCACAATAAATGTAGTGCAGAAGAACGGGCCAAACTATTTTACAATTCAATTTCAATTTTGTTGAAGAGGAAAGAGCTTTTCATCTCATCCTGCAGAAAGATAATGATAATGTTACATGTTTACAAGGTGATATATTTTATGTGATAGTTTGCTTATCCTGACAACATGATATAGCCTATCATGGTTGTGATGTGGAAGATTAAGTGGCAGGAATAAAGGAAAAATATTAGTCTTTCAAGAATCTTTACTGAGAGGGTTTCATTGGACATCTGTCCTGCATGTTTCTGGGCTTGGAATCCTCATCTGAAATTGTCCCTGCATGAGCACGTATTCCAAATGATATCAATGAGATATCGCACATTTATCTACATACAAATGCAGTACTGACAATCTTTCGGGTCCCCTGGTGGTCTGGGGCCCAGGTTAGTAGTCCAGCCTTGGGTTCAAGACCCTGTATCATCAAGCATCTTCCCTGCTGAAATGTCTATGGGCAATTGAGGCATTGAGGCTGTTCTGTAGCTGATCCTGACCTCTGACCTTTCTGTGCAGTGAGGCAAGCAAATAGAGAATTTCCCTACGGTTTCTATAAAGACATAATACACAAATACTCTGGTGGCCAAACTGGAGGTCCTCAGCTCTTGGGCAGTAATGGCTGTGAACATCTGACTGCATTTCTAATGTCAGCTTATTAGCTAGCTAGTAGTATCTGGTCAGTCTGGTCAATCTTCTTGTAAGCACATCTGATTGTGCGCTAGCTAACGTATCTAGTAGAAGCTACAGTTAGCAGTGTTTAGTATTTCTATGTTAACATTAACAACTTTACTAAATTAGTTAGCTAACTACCAAATCCAAAAACCACCTATTTGTTAACCAAGCTGACTCTTTTCAAGCTACAACTTGTGGTGTTTAGAGACGAGGTGAGTAGAGACGAGGGCTACTGACACACCGAAATTTGGAAACAAATCTACCTTATCTGACTATTCACTTTTATTTATAACATTAGTAATTTGGCCTACACCCACAACACGGGTCTTGTGACAACACAACATTTTTTTCAGGTATCTCTTTTTCTAGCCACATTGTTATATTTAGCTATTATTTAAACAGTCAATTCTCCAGTGGACATCCATGATGGCACCAGAAATAGTTGCTAAGAGATCTCTGACGCAATTACAAAGCCTTTAGAAAGTATATTACATGACATGTGGTGCCTGTTATTCTTATCTCCTATTTATTTGTTTCTTTCTCTTTCTCACCGTCTTTCTCCCTCTTTTTCTCTTTCTGTTCCTCCCCTCTCTCCCCATATGTAGCTCTCATCCCCAAACTCCCCACTGACAGCTGGATTACCATGTATCAATGCGGTGCCAGAAACTGGCTGCCAGACAAAATCATGTTTTGTCTCATCCCTGGCTCCCACAGCCTGGTGAGGGCCAACAGAGTGTGACATTGGGAATAAGCGAAAAAACCTCAGGGGTGACCAATGACGCAGGTGACAGGAGGCGTATGTTTCCATATGTATGTGCACGTGTGTATGTGCACACCATACATTTCATCATCGTGAGGGTGGAAATATCACCTTGAAAATGTGATTCATTTGATTGATGATTCATTTGGCCATGTTCAATCATTAGATTAACTGATGAAAATGATTGACTGTAACCAAACACCAATGTCTCTTCCACCCAGCTCATCAATTGGCTAATGACAGATACATTACTTTTGTTATATGATCACATTTACATTTGATCGTTACATTTCCAGTTAGAGCCCAGCAATGAATTCAGATGTGGGTATGTGTGTGTGTAAATATACATGTCATTGTCCGTGTCTGTGTATATGTGTATGTATCTGCGTGCGCATGCATGTGCTGGTGTGTTGGAAGGTTATAAATGCTTATTGTCCCAGAGATCATCCTGAAATTGCGGCGCAATGAGAAAGATTCTCACTGGCTTGGAGGCTGAATATTGGATTTTGCAAAAGTCAATAAAGGGCTTGATCATTAAAGTGAATAAATATTCTCTCCCCTCAAAGCTATTTCAAGTCTTGCAGTTTCGTATCGCTGCTGTGGCTCTTTTATTATTTACACTATTGTGCTGACACACACACTCTTCTGCCATGTAGTGTCTCATATGAAACCGAAGAGAAGCGCACAGAGGAAAAGTTGCCAATAATACGGAGACAGCTCTATTAAAATGGATTGCTTTTCTCCCAATCTCACTCTTCCTCTGCACTCCCAAAAAATAATGTATATGATTTCTGTCAAGGCTTTTGCAATAGATTGGCTTTTTGTATAATATCTTTTTCCCACAGGAGCCAGAGAGGTTATTTCAGAGCCTTTGGTAGATCTGGAGGAAGCGATTTGCTGAGGAGGTAAAAACAGTATCATGAGAGAATATATTGCAGTCATTACCTGCTATCCATGTAATAGACCAGACCAGTGGCTCTCAACCTTTTTTAATGCTGTGGCTCACTTCGATGAGACACACCTAATTATCATTTACTGTTAGCTAAGAAGAAAATTAGTTGAATTTCAGTATTCAAGTATGATCATTTAGTAATCTCATTAGACTTTTAAAAAGACTTTAATGTCATTTTTCTGAAGGCACATCGTAGCTCACCATGAAGTTAACAAACTAGCTAAGGAACAGATTTCAAAATTCAAGGACTGTTGCCTCATTGATGTTTAAGAATAGACATTGCCTTGTTTAAAAACCCTGCATTTAACAATTCAAGAGCCCCATTACCTCAAAGTGATTTTTCCCTTTCGTACAACATTTTCCACGTTAATTGTGCTTACCCAGTGTGCCCATATTAGCCACCAACCTCTGGTATTAAGTGTCCCCTTCATTGTGTATTCACCTCTGCCATTTTTCTGACTCGTCTTATCAATAATTGCAAAATTACTTCTTGGGAAAGTGATCCCATTACTACCAATTACCAGCACAGCCAGTATTGGTGGTTGCAGCTTAGGGACTCCTATGAGGACATAAGAACTGAAAACTATAAATGTTAGACGAGAATCATTTTCCCTGAAATAATGCTCTTGTCCCCTGCATGAAATAGAATTGCCAATGCATCTTCTACCCACTGGTGACTAATGGCGTCATGAGAGAGCTGCCCGACTGTACATCCCCATATCTGTTAGCCCTTTCTGATATCTCTCCTTCCATTTGCTGCCCTCATTGTTTCTGGTTATTTACCGAGCTGCAATCCCCTAAACCCAGATAGACAGGAGAGGCTGATTTGTATTCATCTGGGCTTCCACACTGACATGACAACGTGGAAAGAAAGGAGAAGTGAGGGAGCAAGAATGTGTGCTTGTGTGTGCGTGTCAATGTTCATGATGGCATATACAGTATATTTGCCAATATTTGTGTATGTGCAGGTGTACACACCCATGTGTATATGTGTGTGTATGTGCATGCTCACAGAGACGAGGGGCAGCATGGGCTCTGTGTGAGGAAGCTGCGAAGACAGTTTACTTCTCCTCTACACACCCACCACTGCCAAAGCCAAGTTAATTAGTTTATTTATGAGGGAGGCAAGCTGCAAAAGGAGGCAAATGAAGACTTAGTATTGTTACTTATCCTGACGGAGCAGTACGGTAGACAGATTAACAACGCAGGTCCAAGATACAGCTCTCATGGATTGATGACTCCTGAGAAAGTGGGAGACAGGCTCAACCACTCTTGATATCACCAATGTCAGATGAAAACCTTGTATCTCCAAAGAGGTGAACTACACTCAAAATAAGACAAAAATATTTACATATGGATTCGAGCATTCTGTGCGTTGTTTAATTTCAACAGGTTGCAAAGTGTTTAAAAACAAATAAAAAATAACGAAAAACTAAATCAGTTATGGGGTTTTCATGCTGTACCAGCACTATGTCAACCCACAGGCAGAGACACACACTCACTAGAGCATTCTGTATCAAATAATTTATAACAGTAACAACATACAAATAAATTACTTGACCAGGGCCCAGAGCTTTTCTATCCAATTTGGCATTCTTGACTAATTTCCCGGTCAAACCCATATGCAAGTCATCAATGCGGACACAGCATCCTTTTTAGAGTAAAATGTTTTGCTTCTACCAATTTTTGACAAAGGGGTAGTATCAGAAGCTTTGCCTCATTTGACTGAATTATTACTCTGTAATAAGTTAACTGGGCTACAGTGTTTTGAACAGAAAGTTTGAAATTGAAGCCTTTTATAATGAATCCGTATGAGGTGAGCTGAAAGTCAGTCACACTAATAATATCATGCTGCTGGGGAAATCGAAAGCTTCCCAGTGCCTTAATGTCTTAATGATCCCATAATCTTTGCCCATATTGTTTTGGTCATAAATTTTACTATAATACGGAACGAGATAGGATTAGGAGGGCTTTTTGCCCCCTTGAACTGATTTTAGGAGCATTTTATGAGCTCAGTAGCATTTTATGAACTTTCAAGGGCATTTTCACCCCCAAGGCTCTGTTAATTTCCAACCTTGATGTGGACTAATACCCATGCTGAATTCAGTGTACCTACCGAGACTACGGTTCGTTTAATCTGGCCCCAACCACACTCTTTTAGTCAGTGAAGTTACTATGATGAATGGCGAACAACTCAATAATAATAGGATTGGTTGTACTCTGCTTGAAGTATCCCCGCTTTGAACCAAACAACGGCGGCATATTTCTGGTGATATTGTTGAATAGTTACACACCCTGGTGAACAGACTGCATACCAACTGCCACTGTTTGGATTCACATTGTCTGCTAACCAATTAGTCATAATGCTCAGACTTTTAACAGAGAGTAGCACTGAGTGAAATGATCAATCAAGTCTGTCCTTGCTAGGCATTGAGGTCTAGCTTGCTAGACTAACAGTACCTTGGATACTTTACAAACCGTTATGTAAGAGAGCGTTGTTAACATCTAACTATCTTAGTTCAGTGAGTCTAGCAGTAAATGTTCCTCTGTTGGCTGTAGAGGTACGGGAACAGCAAGTGCTGTCATTCAATGCTCTCTATCCCTAATGAACCATCTGTATTCAGGAGGCACTAGTACATAGATCTACACAGGGGCACACAGACACAGACACACACGCACGCACACGCGTGCACGCACACACACATGGCACTTAAGAATGATACAAACTCTTCAATATTCCAGGCCATTGTCAGAGGGTTGGCTGAAACACCTTTGCTACAAATTACTTTATAGAAAAGATAGACTTTGGGAGTATAGTTATCCTCCCGCTCTCTGTTGGAATGGGTTCTGATGCCTGATACATATAGGGGCTGGGTAATGACATGCAAAATGCACACTGTGGAGGCGAGGTAATGGATCAAATCTGCTTTCCTGTTTCATACATGGTAATTTGGAGTTGTAAGAGTGAGCTTGTTCATCTAGAACCATCTACATTTTGCAGAACTGACAGTAATGAACACATCAATAAGAAACCTACGATCTGCCCCCTCAGCCCTCCTGTCCTACCCTCTTGATGAATCGAACTCTCCAAAGACACTTGCATCTGGACCAATTTATGGCCATAATATGGCTTCTTCTAGTTCCAACCAATACTGCTGAGTGGCTGCGTTGAATGCCTGTATATGAATGAAGAAATAGAAATAAATGTGCTGCTTCCGTTCTAGGGCATGAAAACAGAGAGTGATTTTATTGCCTCTCTTGGAGCGATTTGCAATCACAACAGAAACTAAAGGGTGCAAGGAAGGGTAAGTTTGTGAGTTCCGCTATTAATCAAGACCAGAAAGATGTTTTATTCTTTCTTATTTTAATTTATACCAGGTCTATAAGTCACTGGGAGATTTGGGAGGCTTTTTTGCTTGTTGTTTTTTCTTCTCTGAGTCAGTATCCTCCATTAGGAATTTGTTTGGAAATGGTCTGATTATTTGCAAAACTCTGAAGGGCGTCATATGGAGTGCTGGAAATAGGTTGGGTCATGTATCACATTACAATTATGGCCATAAACATGGTCATACTGCATAGACACTGACTGCCCATAAAATGGCTTTGTATGATCACAGGGCAGAGTGCAGACTTGGCCGCCTGTCACATTTCACACATTTATAACTACCGCCTGGCTTTGCCCATCAGGTCCCCTTATAATCACCATACAAATAACGAGGGAATGTGACATTTTCATTCCAGAATTGGCTGCCAACAGAGCAGTAATGGAAATAAAGGCATGGTGATAATGAAAGCTCGAGCAAGAGCTCAAAGAGCGTTTTGGTGCATGTATGTGTGGCTGTGTGCGTGCATGCACTAATGTACTCAGGCCCACCATGGGCATATCTGACTGAAATTAATATCCACCCAGAGAAGCCTCCTGTGAGCTCTGGCTGTGTCGGTGTCATTCTGAGAGGCAGATGCAATCAGGCACACTGTAAAAGAGACATTTCACTTAAGCTCGCCATCGTGCAGCCTCCTAATGCATGCACACACATCAGATGGCACCTGTCACAGCACTCAACAGAAAGCAATATCAAAGATTCAACTCTGTTCTGATAAATGGATTAGTTCAGATTAGCTGGTGCCCGCTACAGCAGCCTCTAATTCACCAAGGGTTGACCGGGTTTATAGACCAACAGAAAAGACTTCCAGATGGTCTCAGGTGGCTGGATTGTGCACAGTGTTTGCAACAACAGTTGTGGGTTTGATTACCATATGGTTAATATGCCGCGGCTATGTATAGTGTATGGGTCATAATGCATGCACACATTTGTCTACAGTTTACAGAAAGTTCACGATGATTAAATGCCTTCTGCTCAATGTCATAAAGTAAGCAAACTATCAAACTAGCCTATCCTGTGATTGAGGTTCCTTGTCTACAGGTGACATGGAGCGCCAGTTATCATCTCCGGTCTGGTATGCAAATGGACAACTTATCTTCTTTTAGTTGTCCCCAGTTTAATAATGATACCAATTAAGTATTCAGGTCAGGTATGTGATTGAGCTGTTGTTATCTCCATTGAGTAAACAAGGTTTCTTTCTTCTCATCCCTAGGCTTCATTAGCAAGCATAACACATGGCTGCATCCTGGCACCCACAAAGACATGAATCTACAGCTCGGAGAGGACTACAGCATGCACAGATAGTCTACACAGCCATGCTGGGACGCAGGATACATGAGGCTTATTTAAACTTTTTTCTAAAAAGGGCTTTAACAGCAGTGTTTGTCCTGGATTGATGGTTGTCGAACAATACATATTTTATTTCAACGCCAGCAGCAGTATATTTAACTACCTTAATTCCCTCTCACTTGTCTATCTTAACTGTAACATATCCCTGCCCTACCCCTAAAATTAGTTTTTGAAATGCTGTGGAACTCTTTGGGAACAGAGCCTTCGCAGCATAGAGGGGAAGATAAATCATTGTCCCGCTACAAGGTCGGATATCTTTGGTTGTGCTCTCTGATGCCCCTCCCCTGACTCTCCACCCAACACAAACAAACACTCACACAGACACCGACGGAAACATGCATGTGTGGTACAAAGCAGCACTTATGAATTTACATATGAATCTATCTGTGACGCAGAGGAAATATAATGTATGTTCAGTTCAGGGCCGATGAACACCAAGCCTTGGGATTTGAAAGGCATGAAGAGGTATGAAGAGGTCTTGCTATATGGTCCCATACATTGATTTCGAAAGAAAAGATGAGGGAGAATATTATGATGGTAATCTACACTTCACATGTACTTGGAAGCAAAGGGAAGAGGAAATTGTGTTTTTTATTCAAGAGTAGCTTAACACCAAAGCCAAATCTGTGTAAAGCCTGACATCTAATGGTAAAAAGCATGCTACTGAAATTGCCATCTACTATTAGCTGATCTTTGGTGCCAGGTGATGTCACCACCTGTTGTACTCTATAGGAGGTGACATTTATATGTGACCAGATTTTGTTTATTTCCCAATTTTATGCAATACTTTTAATGATTTTTTTGTATCTATTTCATTTTATCTCATTTACTTTTATCATATTTTCTATTATTATTATATTGTTCTGATTTGAATTATTGTGTTGTATCTATTATCTTCTCATTTTGTTAAGTACTTTGTGTTGCAATTTTGCACAAAAGGTGCTATATAAATAAAGTTTGATTGGTCAATTTGGGCTGGACAAATCAGAAGTCTCAGAAGAGAAAGTCAGTCAACCAAAACATTATTTAATCAGTGTCTATCGTCTGAAGCCTACCGACTTTAGCTGCCCACACTGTCAGTCCTTCATCTCACCTACAGCTACCAGCTGACCTTGATAAGCCTGATGATGTTCATTTGGATGAAATGAGAAAAACAGGCATTTTCCTTATGCCGCTCTCAAAAGCACAAACATATGACAACAGAGGTCCCGTTCTCTTCTGTCATTACACCCCTCTCACTCTCTCTCTCTCTCTCTCTCTCTCTCTCTCTCTCACTCTCTCTCTGTGTAAACTGGGAATGGTTTTCATGCTTCATTAAGGCTAGCAGTGGGTTTCCATTTAAATCCATTACTTTATAAAGCTCAGTGATACACAGTGGTGATGATGTTCTCATAACCCCATTTAAGATTTCATTGCTGCAAAAATGAGCTCTCATGTAATTCATAAGTAATAATGACATTTGGACCACAGTCGCTACAGTTTTTGCGCCTCTCCACGATTTCAACAGCGTTTCGCCAGGCAAACTCAACGGGGATGTTTCAGGGAAGTCTATTCAAAAAGCAGCACAGTTTACTCTCCGTATCACAAGCGCGATAACAGGACCACCACGCGGCATATTCCTCATCAACTGCTGAGAAATAGTGTCATAAAAGCAGCACTGACTCCCAGAAAGGAGCAGATGTAATCTTCACACAGATGATGTGAACTCCATTTGGACTGTGGAAGCCCTCCTGGCTCTCCACTGATAGAGCTTGCAGAGGCGATGGCTATAGCTTTTATTAACACTGATAAACCTCTTACCTGTACATTTCCATCCCCTTACCTCTTCATAAGCACAGTTCATCTGAATTCCATTTGGCCACAATCAGCCACGGTGATTTCTCTCTCTCTCTCAAGGCTAAATTACACCCCATACATCATCATTTCCTTGAGCCTAAGCAGATGCTCCAAATAGAATGAGATTGGGAAGGGTGTATCGAATTAATCTCAATAATTGGTCTTAGCTTGTTTGAGCGGTCTCTCTCGCGCTGATCTCAGGTGGCGTAATGAAGTTGTGACCTCCCTTAAGATGAGGTTGGTCAGTCTGTACCAGCACACGTGAAGCACATGTTACAAATAACACCCTCAGATCCAGTGCTGGTGAATTATTCATGTTTAACTAATAGAGATATTAAACTACATTCTATGTTTCCTTACATGTATAATGTTGCCACTTACCCTCTATGAATCATTTAGTGGTAACTCTTGGGATGTGTAGGCTCAGGCATTAGCAGCTCTAGGTTTAGGGAGTTGAGATGCTTGTGTTTCTGTTGACAGGCCATCACTTTCGAAACAGCAGCAGGGAAAGGCCAGCTGTCAAAGAGAAAACACAGGAGATTGTTAATATATGCAATCTAGATTTTTTCCAGAATACATTTTGCTCTTTAAAGGAAAATCCACCCCAAAACATCATGACCAGGTACTGGGTCCATTTTGTTGTTTGGTGGTGTATTCAGCCACAAGGCAAGTTGCCTTTAGCAAAGGGTCGCGTTATTTTTCTACTGGAAATGACAGCTAGCGCGAGCACCTCTCTCCGCCTAGCTAACTAAAACCACCTAGTTAACTAAAACCGGAGTAAAGTTAGCTTGATATTGGATGTTGGGTGGATATTAGTTTTTCCACCTTCAATAACTGGTAAACCAAACAAGTAAAACCACATTGATGAATATATTTGTGATTATTGGAAGTGGAAGAACAATTTACAACCACTGGTTTCAATATTTGAGAAAAATATTGAACAGAAAAAGCTAATAGACAAGTAACCTACGGTTCACACCTAACCCCGTTCTCAGTGGATTGTTGAAAGTCATTCTGGGAAATGTAGGAAATCACTAACTGAAGCAGAAGTGTAGGAGGTAAATTGAAGGGAGAGTGGCTACAAGAAGGGAAATTACAACACTTCATCACAAAATAACTGCTGGGATGCATTGAACATCACACACTCATGATATATAACAGTATGAGAGGATCTGAGGGTGAAATTTTCCTTTAAGAGTTTGATTTGTAGATGTAATATAAGCTTTTTGGAACTTACCTAACCATTCATAACTCAAAATAGGCTACAGGTTTGTTATTGCCCATCCCACACTGGCAAACATTGCAAATGTAAACAAACTGTTAAGCTGTCATGCACTGGCAGCCCTTACATCAAAAGCTCAGTCAGTAAATTTCAGAGTGAAAACAAAGCCAGAGGTGGTGTGTTTCAACATGGGATGCCATATTACAATCACAGATCTAACAGTTCTTTAAAAAAAAAAAAAAATGGGTTCTAATATATAGATTTGATGCTATTTAGGGTTTTACATTTCAGTGTCCCACTTAAATAATGCAATGATTCAAACTTGGGTTACAAGTGTAGCAAGGTAACCATAATGCACTAGTTTTTCCACTTGTGTGCCTCCATTTTGGAGCAAGCCAACTTAGCTGCTAAATACATTACCTCTGATTGGTAGAGCCGAAAACAGGCTCTTTATTTGCATACCTAAAATGTCACCAAGCAAGCCACAGTAGAATGGCTGTGAGAACACAGTAGTAGTGACAAAAACTGGCTTCAGGCTGCACTTCAGAAATGAGAAACAGAGGCTGCATCTATGTCTAATGCATATCAGGCTTTATCTGTAATATTCTGGTCCTCAATGCCTGTGCTAATTGGCTGAAATTCTGAAACAGTAAACCCAGCCAATTTCCTAATCAGTTTGTAAGTATCTCAAAGTCCACAGTTGGCAAGCTCAGCATGAGAAAGCTTCACATGGGCAATACATATTTTATCCCTTCAACACACCGCACGTGATTTTCTCTTTTATACAGTGGCATTGGGTTAGGGAGAGGAGCCGAACTCTTTACCTCATCTATGTGTCTCCGTGGGAGTAGGAGTGGGATTGATGCAGGTTGTTTCGAGCATCAAAACAAGGCCCTCCCGTTTGGTTTGGGTCTATGTCAGAAATCAAAACCATGGCCTCAATGGAGGTTTTGTGTTGCTACTTTGCCCTCAAGCAGCTTTGATGAAGTATGTATAAAACAGTGATTGATATGGAAAGGCAGAAGTAGAGGGAGAGGTGAGGACAAATCCAGATGATCAAAGAGATGTGGAGTGGAGAGGAGGAAATGGGCTGTAGCCTACATGGGTCGGTCCCTTTTAAATTGCTTCTATAAACAAGACTTAAATTCACCAAACCTTTCGTCATTGCACCGCAGTGATCCACTCTGACATTTATGAATTAATAACAAGACAGCAGAATGTCAGCCCATCTATTTGTAGGCTTGCCCAGAGAGCAAGCACACATGTTTACGTCCGTTTGTGTACACACTGTGCTCTCCCATTGTGCCTTCCTCTAACGGCAACACACATACATTTTAAAAACACACAGGTGCATGCATTCATACACGCACACACACACACACACACACCAAGGAATATACATATTCTCTGTCTGTTCACTCTCTCACTCTCATTCACACACACACACACACACGTATAACATTAGCTAGTCTAAACGAGGCCTCTAAATGGCATGTACTAGATGCATAATGAAAAGCATTCTGCTATAATGAAACAACACTTTGCATCCAGTTAAAATGGCCTGTGTTGTTTCCTGAGCTGTGCAGCCTGGGATAGAGTATGGATAAATGGAGTTCTTGCTGTTCTTTGAGCAGTGCTATAAAGGCACGCTGAGGGTTACTGTGATTTGCTATGACAGCCATGCCCCAGTGCAACATTCATGTAAAGCACAAAGTAAGCTTTGTTCATTTGTTTCTGTGTGTGTGTGTCTGTGTGTGTCTGTGTGTTAAAACTAAGTCTGTGTGTCTGTGTGTATGTGTGTTAAAACAAAGCAATGCCCACTTGCGGCCCCCTGTCACAGGCTGCATATGCAGAGTGGTGAACAGTTCACCCAAAAAATGATTTTCCCTTTTCAGGTCGTTTCATCTGATTATCAGAGGAGACCTGGAGGCTGAAAACTATTCAGTATTTCAGAGGGAAAAAAAAGCAAAAAATAGACAAAAATCGGAAAAAGGACACACGATAATAAATTTGTATAGTAGAAATATGTTTTCTTCCCATCCCATGAATCATCTTGCGACCCCCACAGAATTATCTTGCGACACCCTAAGGGGTCCCGACCCGCAATTTGAGAACCACTGGACTATACGAGTGCTCATTCCCCGCCAGGTAGAATTGGACAGTGTCTTCTTCAAATAAAGGATCAGCTCGGAGACAGTCTACATGATGTTTTGTCAAGGGAGAGAGAGAGCAAGACAGAAAAATCCCTATAGCGCTGGATGCTGGACTTCATAATTTCATGAGAGCTGAACACCATGAGAGTGAGAGCAGGCAGACGAGGGCCTGGTTATATTCACCACTCGCCGAGTGGGGGGTATTTTTTGCTCAGACTCCCTGACAGCTCAGACCCACCTTTTCTACTGAAGCACATTGCTAGGTCTGACAAAGAAGCGCCGTGCTGTTTCCTCCATTTTGTGTCATCTGTTTAACATGGTGTATTTCTAACATACTCAGCACCTCCTGGCACATGGTGTGCCTTAGACACGTGTGGAACAACCACGGAAAGGAAAACCAAATTTTCTTCGGTGACAAAAACGTTCACATTTCATTCCTGAAAAAAAGAATGACACTGGATCTGGATTCAGCGTCGTCCCGGCTCTAATAATTCAAAATCTCATCTCTTTTCGCGAATTTGATCGGCACTGTGGTGTATTTCTGTGTGAGCCGTCTTAATTCCTCATCCCTTTCTATCTGCCTATGTCTGTGGCTCTGTTGAGAACCATTTGTTATGCAGGTTCATGAGATCAAGTGGGTGTTTGACATTCCCAAGCACACTCCCTCACAGTGGCTGGCTGCCTGTCTCCCTGCGGTACCACAGTGAGGAGAAAACAGCATGACACAAACCATGCTTGTCTGTCTCACAGAAAGGGAATGTACAGAAGGCAACATTGCTCTCATTTGCTCCAATGTTACATTGATTTTGTTGGCAAGACGGTCAGGCAGACAGTATTCGCTGCAACACTTTGATTCTACTGTCAGTCATGCAGCAGCTGCTCATATGCTCTGCCAGAGATAAGAGAGGTGCAGGCTGCTCAAGGGGGCTCGTTCACACGCTGACACGTACACACACATGTACACACACGCACGCATTAGCAGCCAGTCACAGCAGGCATAAGTATGACCCCACAAACTGTGATGAGGTCATTAAAGCCGGCACAGCCTGGGCCGGAGTCTGGAGACTGGAGGCTGTGCGGCAGTAAAACAGCAGCGAGTACAACATGTTCCTCATAAAGGCCATAGGTCAGGATGTGCTAGTCCCCCTGCTTGTCCTCGGCGGCGGATACAGAGGATGGGGAGGCTGGTGACATCACACAGGGCCACTCAGAGTGACTCACAGACACTAATTATGGTTTCAACCTCCTGCTCCTGCTCAGTTTGACTCCTCTCCACCTCGCTCCTGACATTTCCACCTGCGACATTTTGACAATCTCTTTCAAATCTCTCTTTCTCTCCGGCTTGCACTTTTTCCTCGCTCTTTCTCTGTGTCAAACATACGCACGCACACACACATACATCTTGTACGCAACACAGAAATACTACAGCTAATATTGAATTAAATTCAATTTAGTACATTTCATTCCATCTAATCTCTCTCTCCCTCTCTCTCTCTCTCTCTCTCTCTCTCTCTCTCTCCCTCTCTCACTGCACCCTGCCCTCGCTGGACACCCCATTTTTAGCTATGAGCAGGGAAGCAATTGTCCTTATCAACTGCAACTAGAGGAAATGGACTGAATCTTGATAGCACTCTGCCACTTGAGTGGAACAGAGGCAACATGTACTGAGGTGACTCAAGGCCTTTTTCAATTGGGTCTGTTGATATCCTGTTAAGGTATGATTCACTCCATATCCACTCCAAGCCAAGTGGAGAGAGAGTGGCAGCGGGGGGTTACAGAGTGCAAAGCATGATGGGGAAGAATGAGACGGTGAGAAGTGGGGAATGCAATAGCCAAGTAAACTTGAAAAAAAAAACTTGAAAAATGTGAACGTGAAAAATAGGAGGAGAGGGAGAAAGAAGGGGGCCGGGGTTAGGTCTACGGTAGCAGTGGGTGGGTTTCTGTTTGCGCTCCCGGTTAGCTCTCAGCTGGCTGATATGAAGGAGCCTTGGCAGAGCAGTCAGCCAGCAGCCAGCACACCTGAGGAGTAAACATGACAGATGCTGATAGACCCTGACACAGACAGATAAGCGCTCTCCCACAATCCCCCGCTGCTGTCCACAGCGGCACAGAAACCTTATCGTGCGGTGCACCGTGCCAAGCCCGCCTTCACCTACGTTCACGTCGCTCGCCACCGTCTCCACCACCCACCCGCCCGCCCACCCATGCACGCACCCAACCCCGAGGCCCCCTCCGGTGTCTGCCGCCACCCGCATCGCGTTTCCCCACCGCCCGCCCACCCTGATTGGCAGGCGGCACCATGGGGTTGACTGTGCTCAGCCTGGTGGGCTGGAAATGTGAGTCAGGCCGTTTAAACTTGACTCCTGTGATTATTCATCTCGTCATAGCTACTACCGTATTTTATTAACATCCTGAGGCTTGATTGAGTACCGCTCCAAATCCATGCGTAATGATGTAGAGAAATCTATTCTGGAAAGAGAAGATGAATAATGAGATGCCAACGTAACACTCATAGGCGACTATTAACAATAAATTGTAAATGCCTCATTCCAGTTATATGTAAATTGGCTAATAAAGTAATCTATCTACCTATAAAATTATGAGTAGGCCAAGAAATAATCAAATCAGACACATCGGCTTGTTCAAATATTTCTTTGCTAGAAGAAATAGCAGTAGAAATAGAAGCAGTCTTAGTAGAACAGATGTAGTGGTAGCAGTAGAAGTCGTAATAGTTGTGTATGTAGTAGGCTAGTAGTAACAGTAGTACTAAAACTGAAAAAAATAGAAGTAGTAGATGCAGTAGACATAGTAGTAAATGTGGCAGGATAGTAATAGTAGTAATAGAGGTGGCAATATTACAAATAGTAGTTTTTATTGGTTTTTATTGTTTTTATTCCTCTTTGATTTGTTCGCAATGGGTAAAATAAGGCCCTAGTTTTTAATCCATAACACCACTTAACTGTCGGTGTCGTTCATCGGTGCTCGTTAAAATGCTTATAATTTCCATTCACCTGTCTCCATTGATCTCTGTATCTGTTTATACACACACAGCCAATCAATCGGAACCTGGCTCTAACTGATCCCTATCACTCTCAATTACGCCCATCAGAGCCCGGTCTGCTGATACCCTGCGGCCTTTAAATATGTGGACTCTGCATCATGTTAACTGGTATCGGATGCTCTGGTGGGTGGACAGGCTGAAATCAATAGGCTCAGAGAGATGCCTCTCTATCCCAGTGCAGCAGCACACACAGCTGAGAGTGGGCAGGTCGTGCTGCCGCAGGCAAACACACAGCGAGTCTGCTGGGATAGACATATCTCAACACCAAACAACAATATACTTTACTCTCCTCTTCTGCGTGTCTTCTTAATCCTGTACATGTCATCGCTTTGGGCAAGAAACCATTT
The DNA here is from genome assembly GCF_046629955.1 of Centroberyx affinis. Taxonomy (NCBI): domain Eukaryota; kingdom Metazoa; phylum Chordata; class Actinopteri; order Beryciformes; family Berycidae; genus Centroberyx; species Centroberyx affinis. The sequence goes on from NW_027280269.1 coordinate 16,016, forward strand.
TTATGTAACCCAGTGATTTAACCTCTTGAGATGCCTGAAGTAATGGAAAATCACCAGGCCTATATTCAAAGGAACATGAAGTGATTTCAGGGAATACAAATGCACAGACTGTATAATCATTGAGACATGGAATAATACATGATGGAAATTTACATCACGTCCCAGGCACTGTTCCTCACAAGTCCTTGCTATTGAAAAGGCTTTGAAAGGCTAAGGCTTCTGTCAGGTTGACTATTGGAAAGCCATCCTCTTGATACAGGTGTCTTGGAAGGGAGGCTCTGACTTCAAAACCATCATTGACTGGTGAAAGATCAAGGTCAAACTGGCAGGTCATGAAACAAACGGTACAAGAGGAGTCGACATTTTGAATATAGCTTTGAGTGCTGACTAACTGTGTCCGTCACAAAACTATTCAACCACGTGGTCAAAAGTGATCCGACTCATTAAACTCCTCATCTTTCCATCTTGTGTTTAGGTCCTTTAGAGAGTGAGAGTGTGAGTTTTGTCGTTTCTGAGAGAGACGCAGGACCGTGAAAGTTACATGATTGAGCTGCTGCATTAGTCAAAAAATGTCCGCTCTGCACCGTCCCCCATTTCACTGGAGAGGAAAATGGCCCTCTCTGCTCTGATGGCATAAGGACTGTGTGTCATATTTAGTGCCAGTCATCTCCCGACATGCGGGTCAGTCCGTAGAGATGTTGTGTGTAATAGCCACAGCCGTAATGGTTATGGTAGGAGTGGGGTTAATAAAAAAAATAGGCAAGAAGGGATGTAACTGGAGTGAACGGAAACCATCCTCCCTGTACTACATGTGAGCTGCTGGTTATGTACTGTTCTCCCTGATCCTCTCGAGCTGCTCCATCCACTCGTACTGAAAAATGGAGCTGCATCTGTCACATTGTCACTAAAGATCCTTTCGGTATTGAGAACCAATGAACCGTCCTCCACCTAATTACATCTTCCAGACATTCAAAATGGGGGAAAAAAATGTTTGGATGAAGAGTCTCGCCTGCCCATTACTCCAAACCTCCAGAATTATCTCCCGCCCCCATTGGTAGAGGTGTTGTCACGGAAACCAGCAGCCACTTTTAACCATCAAACATGCGTGACAGTTCATTTTCTCTCCTGGATTAGAAGTGCTAGCAGTGACATGTGAATAGAAAGACAGTGAGGCTGGGCAGTAGCTGAGCGTGACAATTGGATGGCAAAGCCACAGACATTTCAGAACTGGAGACACAGTGGAAAGAATTAGCAACTACTAATAAGATCAGTGGGTGGCAGAAAATCTCGCAGCTGTTCACCCTCACCGTCTTGAACATGTTGTTTATCATAACATACAATACAAGTCGGTTTACAAGTGGGTTAAAGCAGTGCTGTAGTGTTAAGTAATAGTTTAGATACTGCAATAGCAAAAATAGAGATGGAGATCTCATATTGAGCCATCATTTTGGCTCTTTCCCTGTCATTTTGCCCCTGTGACTGGCAGCAAGGATTTCTCCCATTGCAATCCTCCCTGGATATCTTCAGCATGCACTTCAATATAATGTTAACCGTCTCATGTAAATCATGTTAAATATTCAATTCCACCCTGGTTGTCTTAAAGATTCATAAATGTGGGGAATGAAAAATGTTAGCATGGGTCATATTGAGGCCAAGCATTGTGAATTAAAAGGTTAACATCCAAACCGGCATACAAAAGGGATTCGCAGATATGGTTGTGGGCGGTCATTTCCATATTGCATAAAGGGTTATGGTTATGTCTAGTCTCTCGCAGGCAAGATGAAACGCCGAAGTACATCCATATATCTGAGCGTACATATATTCACACCACTGGCTCAATTCATATGTGCCTGACTGTAATGGGGGATTATAGCTGGGGAGGAGACCACCCAGTAAAGTATATGGTGTGATTGCCCAGCCATGACCTGTGTGAGAAATAAATTACAATGCTGAGGGAACATCACATCCTCTTAGCCTGGGGAGAGCTGGAAGACGAGGTCCTCCGTGACACCATTTCTCTGCGGATTGTTAAATGCCACTATTTGATCTTTTCCATTTATGAGTAGTATTTTTTTTTTCTGCTGCCCCTGAGCACTAAGCTACATATGGCAGGTAAGTCAAACACCGAAAAAGCAACTGACCTCCACCATCATATTATGTTCCTGTGAGTCACCGAGGCAGCGTCTGTAGTCGTCCCACCTGCATCTATTCACTGATAAGACCAACAACTTCCTTTTCCTCAAATCAGACTGAAAGTGATAATCATCGATCGACTTCTTAACGGTGTTTACCTAACTGGGAGGATGAATAGAGCACAGTGTTAGGACTTGTTCATTCTCTCCCCTTCAACTTCCATATTGTTTAAACCACCTTTACCGTTGTTTATGTCTGTTATTTGACAGACCTGACAACCTCTCTTCTCTTCTCTCTCACACATTCACGCGCTCAATCACCAACCGCACATACGCAAAGAGAGTGGTAGATGTCAGGGAATATATGTTTGATCGTCTTATATGTTCGCTCTTTGATTCATCTTTTCTTGTTTAGTGAAGGCTGCTGCTCCCCTACTGTGCCTGCCCCACACTGCCTTCTCTTTCTGCTCCAACTGTACTCTCCACTTCAAATGGCATGGAGTATTCAATTAGATATGCCCCAGCTGACAGGCTGATCGAGGCTGGCTCTTACCGTTCTGCATCTCTTTTTCAGCTGTGGCTGGAGAGCTCCTCCCCAGGGAGCAGCACACATCTCTTGTCAACCCACCTTTCCACGCTCCACGCCTCTGCTTGTCTCCACATTTAAGTGATGGCGCGCTACTGCCCCCACAGGCACACTTTGTTGCTGCAGCGTCTTTTTCACTGGGTGGTGGAGAGCTGTGATTTACAGTATTAACCGCCCGATTTTGCTTGGGAGGGTTGGTGTCATATTTAGAACTGCGGCTGGTTAACGGGAGATGTTAAATCCCATCAGCTTAAGGTAATTCTTTATAAAGTGCGTAGCAAACTAGAGTCAGAATTAGGATTTGTGTCCTGCATGTGGTCCACGCTTGACAGAACTTGGCTTTTTTGAGGAAATAAAAGTGGGTCTTGTGTAGCTTATGACTTTTCTCTCAAAAATACTCATTCAGGGAGAGAATATATGTCTGAAAACAAGATGTCCGTGGCCTGGAAAGAAAAGACTGACACTGTTCTCCCAAGGCCTTTCGAAGTGGATCTGCTGCGTCCAGATAAATATGTAATGGTCATTTGCATGCACAGTGTCATTTAGGAAATCTAGCCTTATGAAACCCAATACATTCTGCATTTCAAACACATTTAATGCGGGCTACTTTTTCTCTGTGTCATACTCGTTCAGCAACACATTTTTCATGTTTTGGTTCTGCACTCTTATTACTTCAGCTGTGAAATGACACAATGAGTAGGAGGCTTAAGTGCAGATCGTCTGCCTCACTTTGCAGGTGTTTGAAGCCAAAATGAATGAATTTATCACAAGGTTCTCCTTTTTGAGACCTGTACAATTCTGCAATCTTATCATTGGCTGACTGATGATATCTTATTTTCAGGTTCTCCTCCCAGCACTTTTGCATTTCAATGATGAATGCAGCACATGTATGGAGCGCACAGGGGACTACGAGTGAAAAGGGCTCAGATTTATCAAACCAGCCTTCAACTCAAGCTCTTGCTACAGAGCTTCAAGATTGGCATGTATTACTTAAGCAATTCATTTCTTCCTACTAATCTCCCTTTGAAATCTAGGGAGAAATTAATGTTTGCTGAAGTCATCCATGCCTAAATTGAGGCTCTTAAGCAGGAGCTTGGTTATTCCAGGGTGGTTTGATAACTCAGGCCCTGTTTGACTTGAACACATTTAGTCAGCCATGTGCTCCACGCTGGCCTGTAATAATTTAGAGCCAAGTGTAGTCCACAGCTCCCTTCTCATAGGAATACACTGAAATGCAAAAAGGACTGGGCAGAGAACTTCAAAACAAGATAGACTCTGGTGATGTTTGTGGGTTGTAGGCGTTTAAAAGTCATCGTACATTAAGATTTTTTTTACTACATACAAAATGACTAGATTAGTGAATGTATTCTTCATCTGTCATCATCAAATAAAATGTGCGTATCATAGAAAAAACAGCCTTTAATTCCCTTACCTGCATCTATTACAGCTGAAAATACCCTCAAATTAAGGCCAACAGTTTGCGCTTTAGCCTCTTAGTCATTGCATCAGTTCACAGTGAGAGCAAAACAATGTTGCTGGCCTTACTGTATATTTTAGTAAAAGGTTTTTCCAATTAACCTTTCTATTTCTTCCCTCTGTCCCTGGCCGCATCTGTTCTTTGATTTGCCTTCACCCGAGCCGTACAGATCCCACTCAGTCAAAATAGAGGAAGTGAATGAATGAGCAGTGTGTTTGCTCACAGCCCTTTTGAGGAACCTTTCAGTGAGAAGTGCCTCTTGGTCTGCTAACAGTTGAAAGCAGGTAAACCCAGTGGAATGTTTCCATGCCAACAGTGCAGCATAACATTTTCAATTCACTTATTTTCCCTGTAATCTAGGAGATGGATGGGAGACCTGTGCAATGTGCCTGGCAGTCAGTCAAATAGCAGTGCTGAGAATTTAGTTCCCAAGCCATCACACAAGCACTGCTTCCGGTTTGCTTGGACTAGTGCTTTTTTCCAGGTTTCCTTTGATTGTTAAGTTATGATTGTGAACAAAGAGCACACACGCAATAATACATGAATGCGGAGTGAGTGAAACACGGCCAAGCTTTAACACACACACACACACTCGCCCACGCTGTCTTTCACCACCAACAACAACTGATTTTCCTTGGATCTGCATCATCATCACAGCATCCGTGTGTCTCTCAGTGATGATAAAATGTAAGTGTGCATGCCTTCCCACCACTCCCACCACACCAACCTTCTTCCAAAGTAGCAGCAGGCATTCTCACATTGCACACCCACACATACGCTATTGATAGAAAGGCGATGGCCTCTTGGTATTGAAAGCAGTATAATATCACCTAAGTGGAGAGGTGTGAAGTAATTACAACTGCTGTAGTTAGAATACTGTTGAGTAACTGCTACTTTCTGACCGAAAGTCTGCATTTTAACTTCCTGAATATTTTTACCCCTACTTGTTTTTGAATACCTGTCATTTTTTTAGACAGAAGATTATTGAGGGCAGTGAGGAGGAGTACAGGAGAGTGAGGGTGGGTGGTGCAAGGAGAGCCATCTGCAGCAGTAAGACAAAGGAGCTGGTAGTGGGTTTCCAGTGAAGCAAGAAGCCACTGACACCTGTCACCACCCAGGGTGAGGAGGTGGAGATGGAGTCCTACAAGTAGCTGGGGGTGTGGGGGTGTGTTTCAACAACAAGCTGCTCCAACAACACAGATGCTCACTGTACAAGAAAGGGCAGAGTAGCCTGTTCTTCTCGAGGAGGCTCACGTGTGTCGATGGACGCAACATGTTCTCCTCAACATGTTCTACTGATCGGTTGTTGTGTGCTGGGGAAGCAGGTGGGATTAACCAATTGGTTTAAAAAAAAACAAGCAAATAGTAAACATGTTTTCCCCCACCAGTGATGTAGTTCAACCTTGGGTCAGTCAGTGATTGCTGAGTGTACTTGAAGTATGAGTGAAATTGTATAAGCATTTTCGTATGGGACAATGAAAGGACAGATTGACCATATATTTCTGTTGCCTACTCTCCTCCTGTAACTGTAACTGTACAGTAACTTGTAGTAACTGTAATTGTCCTGTTTTTACTCAATACAGTATAAAATATAAGAACTACAATACGCAATAAATACAATCCATACATTACACAATGTACACTACAATACAATTTATAATACAATATACAATATAACATACAACAGCAGGAGCATGAGTGTTATGAATAATATAAATGCTAAATGATAAGTGATATATGGTATTGCACAGTAGGTAAATGGTAATATAAGAAGTCAACACTGACGGCACAGTGGTAGTGCAGTGATGAGTGCAATAACAGTACAACAATCCAACATTGTACAATAACTACAGTGTCTTGTGGTTAGAGGTTGGCCCAAAAATTCTCTATTGACTCTCACTTCAACACATCAACCCAGTCTGATGTCTCCAAGTGTGTAGCGTGTGTAGACTATTATGTTACCTATGATAACTTTAACTGCATTGCTTGACCACTGAGTCCTCATTCATTGTCCCCCACATTGTATGATATCTTTACCTGTATGACCTGCTTTACCACTGAGTCCCCATTCATTGTCAATGCCGCCCCCTAGCGGCACAAAGTCAACGTTACAGTGTGACTAACTAACTAACTAACTAACTAACAGACGGAGACCGATCCATAGTACCCCCTTTGGTGGGGTACAAAAAGGGGGTGAGACTGAACTGAACTGCACTCCATCATAGACAACACCTCCCACTCAACTCCATGGTGAGCTGATGCAGCAATAGAGCGCTTCCAGCTTCCACCTCATCACCCCAAGGTGCAACACAGAGCACTTTAGGCGCTCTGTTGCTCTGTCCAAACAGCCCCAGCCTCAGCCAACTTGGAGGGTGCTGAAGCAGGGTGCCTGCACAGTCTGTATGAACTATCTTTCACTTTTCTGCATATGAATCGGTGCATATCTCCAGCCGCTTTACATACATATGCAGCCTTCATGTGACGATGCACTTTACACATTCTCACTTTTCTGTACATATTGTGTCTCCATCTGGAGTTTTTGATAGGCTAGACAGTTAGTACTGCTCATAGTCCAATCTACATGTTTTCTACATCTGTAATTTGAATATATGAGGTTTTTAATGTATTGGACTGTCATGATATTCTGTGTTTTACCAGCTGTTCTCTGCTTTAAAATGGAACTGTTGAATAAATGAATTAATTCAAGGTGTGTAGTTTTCTTTACAATGCTCGTCTACACACCTAGACACTTTCTATACAAAAGCATGGCCTTCTGTAGATGTGTTAATGTGAATACAAGCACATTTTGTACATCCTGTACATTGTTACATAGAGCATAGAACTGTACACGTTTTCATACTGCACATATTTAATTATTTTTAGTATATTCACATATTGTATGTATTTTTCATGTTTTTCTTTGCCTCAATACATATTACTGTTGCTATTGTGGACACTCTCATAATGCTGTAATCCATAGCTTGTCAAACTTTGATTAATACATTTCTACATAGCATGTTCTAGTGCTGACACTGTAGGTTGTGTATGTTTATATTACCATTATATTTCTATGTTCCTATTAATATTCTATTTTTCTTGACTGCATCCTACTACTATTTGCTGCTTCAAACAGCCCAGTTTCCCCATGGGATCATTAAAGTTTAATCTTAATCCTATTGAGTACTGTTATTTACAATGAAAAGGACTTTGCCTCCCTTTATTCGATGAAACCCGATAATGAACCATCAAAGTGTTAGGTAAGGTGTATAGATCTATGGATCCAGCCTGAGTAGGATTCAAAGAAAAGGTTTTTAAAAGAAGCGAAAAAAAAAAAGATCAAAGTAACAGTATTTCAGACAATATTTTCTGTATTATTTCCATCTCTGTCTAGAAGAACCCCCCTTCATAAACCTATAGCCTAAAAACTCATATTAGACCTGCAACACCTTTAATTAAGTTTCCACAACTGCATGATAGAAGTGAGAGTCTCTGTGTCTGATATATGATGGATCCTGAAGAATATCTGAATGCACAAATAGCATTTGTATTTGTCAGTGCTATTGTGCAATGTGTTTCATTGTCACTCTGTAAATGTACACTGTCCTTGAGTTGCAATGTGAAGTATTGCTGCCATCTAGTGCCTCACACTTTACCTTATAATTTAAAGACAGCGGGCAAAAGAAGGAATAAATTAATATAGTACATCCAGGCCAAAGTCTATATATGGCGCTGCACTCTCCCTCTGCCAAGGTGCCTGGCTGCTGCCTGTTCTGAGCTTATTCAATTTGCAAAGTTTGGTAGCCAATGTCAAAGCACTGAGTGATAAACGACTCGACAGGGGATGGAGAGAGCCTGACGCTGTGCATTAAACACTCATTGGATTTCATCAGTTTTACACGAGACAAATAAGTCGGCACAGAACCAACTCCTGGATCTGAGGAAGGCATGTCATCTCAAGTGAATGCATGTTGACTTGGAAATTAGTCTTAGCAATTGCAGAAGGACATCAATTGCGCTCTTAAATCAGCGGTAATGCAAGCAGCGTCATTTAAGATGTATTGATGCATAGATCAATTCCTCTTTTGGCAAAACACATCAGGCAAATGTTAATGAAATATAGCTTCCATAGCACCCTTAGGGAGGAAATGACTACTCCATCATAAAATATCACCTTACAGTTGAGTTCCCTCATGAGGAATTTAGGGAGATGATCCCCCAGTTCTTAACAGCCTTGTCTGGAGCAGACAGGTACGACTCAATCTGTCTGAACAGAAGCCTGTAATCCTCCCACATCAAATTGGTGCAGACAGTCAATATCTGTTGCTTTTCCTTTTAGCCACTTTCCCATTAGTATTTCAGTCTTAACTATCATTAGACTAGGATGGGGAGCTAGTCCATCTTATTGAACCAATGCACTTGCTACTTGTAAGAACACCCATCAATTCATCTGGTATTACCTTTTCAGATTATATAAGCCTACCCATATTGCCTAAATATCAAGATGGCACCTCTGAGAGACTGGAACCATCAGACCCAGCAACAGTCAGATATACTTTGAATGGTAAACATGTGGAAAGGAATGCTTATCTTCCATGTGATGCATCTTTGAGGTTAAATATCCAAGAGACGTGTACACCATAGGCACCTAACATTTCAAACCATTTAACAAAAAAATTCTTTACCCAGGGATATAAGTGTTCATTCATGTGCTCTACACCCTGAATAGCTCTATTTGTATGCAACACTTTTGGGAAAACACTTGAAACTTTAATCATTTGGCAGAAAGCACTCTCTGATCGTTATTCATCTTCCCTGAGCAGTAATCCTAACAAGTCAATTTCAATCTGACCAAGGCTTTTAGCCTGGATTCTAACCATCTTCAATAATCGTCAGTTGCGGAGACCATTACTTATGACTAGCTACAAAATGAGCCATTAAAAACACCCATATTGATGCAAGAATAAACACAGAAGAGGATTGTCTTTGTCAAAACAAAACATTTATTTGCAGTGCTGAATTATCCCATCTTGGCTCGCCTTGCAGGAATCGCTTGACCCAGGTGAGGAAACTTCAGCGCAGAACATCTAGTCCAGCTGTATGGAAATAAGACAAATTAAGGCATTTAATACAAATGTAAGACTTCCAATCTGCAGCATTGTTCCAAATATTCCAAAACCCTCTCATGATTTGAGTCACATGCATGATGATTTGAGATTTCCAAGCATGGATGCTGTATGCCAGTAAAAACTGGCTATGAACTAAAAGGCTATGAATGTCCAACTGAATAAAGGGAATATTTAGTCCATTTTAAGCTGCCATTATGTTCAGGTCAGGTCAAGATAAGATAGCACGTCAACAGTTACCATCAGACTTTACTTAGATTAAATCCTAGGCCATATACTAGTAGATCAAAGACACAGCAAGAATATACACTTAACACCATTGAACTGAGCTGAAAAATAGTTAATACTTGCCTTCACGAAGCCGATGTCTTTAGCGTACTGCCTGAAGCACTGGCGGCACATGTTGAGTCCGTATTTACGGATCAGACCGTGTCTGTTCGAGCATACTCGGCTGGAAAAACACACACAAAGGGATTGTTAATTAGCTTACGTTAGTGACTGATAGAGCAAGATGTGCCTGCAGCCTTCATTCATTCTCACTGATGTCAGGTGAGGAACTTTACACACAGCTTCACTGGTTCAAATTACATGTCGTTCTTTGTATCCGGGCTAAGATAAACATCAGCTAATAAGCTACCAAGTCTGAGATTTAGACTGAATGAACGTTTACAGATACACTGCAGAAATCATAAATAACCGTGTTAACATCGTTATCGAGAATATGCAGAGGGATGTCGCCTGAATTGTTAGTGACCGAGTGAGCTTAACGCTAGCACATTAGCAAGGCGCAGCATCCGCCGCCATATTAGCTCGAGCTCAGCCTCCATGTGGTGAACTTTTGGACATAAATTTTCGACTATGGAGAGCCGCAGAAACCTCCAAACCGACCCAAATCACAATCTAAATAACTACTTAACACAACATGAGCAGGACTGACCAGGATCGGGATCCCTGTCCGAATTTTCTGGGGTGACTCCAATAGAGCTGCTGATGGCCCATCTTGTCTCTTTCGCTCGAGTATCGGAAAGGAAGGAGAAGGGACGCGCATGCGCAAATAAAACTTTCACATCCTTTCTTTCCGGTTGTGGCGCCCAGGCGTGGCGCCCTCTGGTGGCCGGCAGAACAGTAGCGTGTAGCGTAACATCAGAGACTCCAGGTGGCATTAGTAAGCCACAACAATAATCAGTGGTAAAGAGGCTAAACTCAGTGCATCCACATTTTTTAGGCTGATATAAATATTTGTGACATAATTTCGTGGCATACATAAAAGTAATTAGTATAAAAATATTGTAAGTTATATGAAGATAGGACCTTGTGCTTTTCTATTAATTAATGCTTTTCTAAAAATATAATATAATAATAATATGTTTTCCTTATGATGATCACCGATTGGAAGTCATAGTCCCCCTCCCCCCTCCTTATTTACCAGTAGGCCTACATCAGTGACAACAACCCACACCAACATCATTTACACAATTTTACTGGGTTTCAAAAGTAGCCAGGAGTCAAAGAAACAGTACCCAAATGCTGAGCACAGTGTTTTGCAGACACTGCCCTTGTTTCTCCACTGACCTGAATTGAGGCCATCATTTTTTGTGGATTCACCATGAATGCTGGTAATTAAAAACGACAAACATTTTCATATGATTCTGAATATTCTGAATAATATGAACAATAAAGCATATAAAAGCATCTACCATCCCAATAATAACAACGACAATCTGACGTGATATGTTCAGTAACTACTAGTAGGCAGAGTAGGCCTTGTAATGAACTTCTGAAATGATTAAAGTATAGCAAATAACATTATTGCAAGGATGATATAAAGCTGTGACTGTGGCTTAGACATGGTTGAGTGTGCATCATCAGCAGCAGGGATACTGTAGCATCATTTCTGGCGTCTTGGGTGCCCCCCGCTGGACCAGTGCATTGTGGGACAGAGGCAGGCAGTGGTTCCGTATTTGGTATTTTTATAGCTAGCTGGGTAGTTGCTTTTTATGCAGACATCGGGAGCCGGATGGGAGGAATGGAGGAGAATGAGAATCTCACGCCACCGTACTGATGTTTCTTGCTGAACGGACTGCACGGCTACTCCAGTTTTAGGTAACTAGTATTAATAACGGTTTCATTGGTTCATAATGGACGCTGTTGTTGACGGGGTTCTTCTGGACGGGCTGCTAGTTGCTAGCCGAGCGTTGCTACGGTTAGCATGTAGAATACCGCTGGCATTCGGAGACCGTTGCTGCATTGCCAACTGTTGTTTTCGGTTGCTACAACAAGTAGCTACATTTCGCGTTAGTTGGCGAACAAACGTATCATGTCGAAATCGATGGAAATCATTGACAGGTTAAAAGCGGAGTCGTGTGCTCGCTGTCCCTCACAGCGGCCAGTTCAGGACAGAAAAACTAGTAGCTTATCAGTGAAACATTACGTTATTTGAATTGGAGAAATATGCTTGAGGTACGGTTGTTAGATAAAGACTACAAAGAGGCGCTGGTCATACTGTATTTGCTAAATTAATGCGGGGGAAATTGCAGAACAAACGATTTAGTTGCTCAGACTGTGGCAAGGCTCAATGCGAGCTGCAAGTGTGTGAAAACGACGCACTAATAAGCAACATGGCAACACGTTAGGGACATGAATTATGCAAGCTTATGGAACAAATTCACATTAGTTAGTTTTGCTAAATAATCGGCCATAAGCTATTGTATTTCAAAAAGAAATCAAACAGTACCATGTTACATTAAGTAGACTACACAAGTGCTATGGTTCACAGTTTGATGCTAAACGCCTTACAGTACTAGGAATGCACACAGTTTTATAATGAGAGACTCCATTAGGAATCAAATCCCTAACCCTGGCAGTGTTAGTGCAACACTGTCACCATTAGGTTGCACAGGGTCTGATAGAGGCTATTACCCACCTAGCACCACAGCTCTATCCTTTTTGTTCATTTCTTGATATATGAATTGATTGTGACAGTGCCTCTCGGCAGTGGGAGGAGAGATGAAGAGGTCAATAGGAAGCCAGAGAGACCACTGGTAATACAACTGAAGATGGAGATTGGTGCAGAGGGACAGAGCAGAAAGGGCTAATCAGCAGTGTTGAGTGAAGTATGTAGTAACCATGGTGTTTGCTCGTGTTTTCAGTGATGCTCTTTAGTGCAGAGACCAGCATCCCATTTGTTGTTACTGTTTTTAAGTGTGTTGCCATGACATACCTAACTTTATTTCTTTATCTTTCATTCAGTGGGTTGATGCACACTGCTACCCTGCTGCCTCCCAGCAACCATCATGCCTTATGGAATATCCATCCGCCGCCACTGACATTCCCGAGGGATCCATGTTTACATTCCAACAGATCACATTGCCGAAAATTTTCGTCTTAAGAGCTTTTTTTTAATCAGGCTTGCCCCCTGCGCAGAACACACCATCTGGATTGCAAACCTGTGCTTTCCATTTCTGTACAATCAACTTCTCTCCTTTCGCAAGAGGTTGACTCCCTATCATGAGATTCCGAATCTACAAGAGGAAGGTGGTGATACTGACTCTGGTGGTTGTCGTCTGTGGCCTAGCTTTCTGGACCAGCGGGAGGCAGAAGAAGAGCGGCAGTGGACCTTTCCCCAAGGAAGTGGAGACTGTGAGGAGAAGCAGCAGCATAAGCAGCAGCAGCAGTAGCAGCAACAACAACAACCAGGTGCAAGCCACACCTGCTGTCAGCCGGGCACCTGCGCCTCCACCTGTCGTACAAGCCAATGAGACTCACCCAGAGAAAGAGAAGGACAAAGAGAAGGTAGCCAAGCCAGAGGTAGACAACACCACCTTAGTCTACCGCGGCATCGTCTTCCAGCTCAACTTCGACCAGACGATAAGAAACGAGGAGAAGTTTAAGGCGGCGCGGCAGAAGGACGATCTGGTTGTGGTGGTTCAGGTCCATAACCGGCCAGACTACCTTAAGCTGTTGGTGGACAGTTTGCGGAAGGCCAGGGGTGTGGAGAGCATACTGCTGATATTCAGCCATGACTTCTGGTCCCCAGAGATAAATCAGGTGGTGGCCTCGGTCGACTTCTGTCAGGTCCTCCAGATCTTCTTCCCCTTCAGCATCCAGCTGTACCCCCAGGAGTTCCCCGGAAACGACCCCAGGGACTGCCCCAGAGACATTCCCAAGAAAGACGCCTTAAAGCTGGGCTGCATCAACGCAGAGTACCCCGACTCGTTTGGCCACTACCGCGAGGCCAAGTTCTCCCAGACCAAGCACCACTGGTGGTGGAAGCTGCACTTTGTATGGGACAGAGTCCGTGTTCTGAAGGACCACAAAGGTCTGGTCCTGCTGATTGAGGAGGACCACTTCCTGTCCCCGGACTTCCTCCATCTCTTAAAGCTGATGTCGGCTCTCAAAAGGGAGCAGTGCACTGACTGTGACATCCTCTCGCTGGGGAGCTACAGCCACATCGGCTACTCCAGCAAAGCAAACAAGGTGGAGGTAAAAGCCTGGAAGTCCACCGAGCACAACATGGGGATGGCTCTGAGCAGGGAGACGTACCAGAAGCTCATCCAATGCACCGACGCCTTCTGCACTTACGACGACTACAACTGGGACTGGTCCTTGCAGCACCTGACCGTGACCTGCCTGCCCTCCTACTGGAAGGTCATGGTCAGCGAGGCGCCACGGGTCTTCCACGCCGGGGACTGCGGCATGCACCACAAGAAGTCTGCCTGCATGCCAGTCAGCCAGAAAACCAAGATCGAAAACATCCTACAGAGCAGCGGGAACCAGCTGTTCCCAAAGAACCTCCTGATAACAAAGAGACTGCCGGCCAACGGGGCGGGAGGGGTGGCACCACATGTTAAAAATGGGGGCTGGGGGGATATCAGGGACCATGAACTCTGCAAGAGTTACCTACGATTACAGTGACCTTATTGCTACTATTATATATTACTATCTCTTTTGCATCCTCTTTAAAGAAAAGAAAGCCTTTTAAAAAGTAAATCTTTATGGACTATTCTTCATATTGCCTGTTTTATTGGACTGTTCCAAATAAAAAAAGAATGTTGGGTTTGGGCCTCTTTAACACTAGTATGTCTTTACATTGAATTATTTATGACTGATTCCTGATAGGTTCACAATTCTTTGTAGTTATATTTATCCCTAATCTACAGAACAATATATTGTAGTGTTTTCTATGAGTATTGATGATATAGACTAAAATACTTAAGCTGAAAATACAGAACATCTCTAAATAGTTGTAAATTGAAAAGAGCAGGGACTGGGCCAGTCATAAATTTGGTGAATCTGTGGACCTAGCAATCCCTCTGTGCATGCATAATTAATTTGAAGATATTTATATCACATAAATTTGCTGAGATCAAAGGAGATCCTTTGAGACACCTTGTTCCATTTAAATAATCTCCCACTTAGCTGATCTTCAACAGGTTTCTAGAGCACACCCAGGGTCTCATTACTCCTTGACTGCAAAAGGATGTCACTTAAGGTACACTGCATTAAGAAGACTACATCATTAATAAACATGCCACTGACACTTAGTTGAGCTACACTTCTAGACCACAGAGGAGACAATGTATTTCACCAGGCCAGGTTTAAGACAGCTTTGACAGAGTGGGTGTGCATTCATTTTATTTTGCAGTCGTGGAGCATTGTCCATCATAACACTTTGATAGAACTCGGTAATTCAGTCTAGTGTAGCTGTGTGCAGAGATTTTGATTTCACAGGTAAATGTGCAGGATCCCCCTGGAGAGATCCCAAGAAGATACAACTTTCTCATTCCTGTTGTAGCTGTAGAGGGTGCATTTACATTTTAAGTGCTTAGAGTGCGGCTCAGTATTGACAGTTTCCGCTAAGGGCCAAGCTTGGTGGCTTCTCTGAGGCTGCATCGATTTCCCCCTCCCCCTCTCGAGCAATGTTTTACAACCAATCCTGCACACTGTTCGAAATCTGAAATAACTGCAATGCTATCGCTGACTGGGCTTTCCATACATATTAAAAAACATCCTCTGGCATACTATGCTCTAGGCCTTTTGCAGACTTGGATCTTAACAGGAGATTCCTAAATATTGCATGAATTCAATGTGACATGCTTGATATTAAGCTATATCCTTACTGAAGTGCTTACTCCAGTTGTACACCAGGACTGAGTTACACTGATGAGGCCTAACAAGGCTTCTCCTGGGACAAACATTCCCTGCACAATAGACCACACCATAACTGCGGGGTGAAAAGTCCCATTTTATTTCCTAGCCATGAACTTTAATTCCTAATGTAGTGTGGCCTAGCGTGAAGACATGTGACTGTGGGCTGCTGTGCTGATGTCATGTGACCAGTGAATAGCGCAGCTGCTCCCATGGTGAAGGCCCAATAATTGGGCCTGTACCTCAAGGGGAAGGCTGCTCAGAATAGAAAAGAGAATAGGAGGAAGTGACTCCTAGCTCGTGGTGCTTGGTGACTAATGGTTAACTGATGTTGAAGCCTTTGAAACAGGAATGCACTGCTCACTTGGAAAGGTCTGCACAGACTTTCAGATCTGGGTTAGTGTTGCCACACACTGTCTTCAATTACGCAGTAAAATAATTTTTTGAAGCAACATTTTTGACAGGGACCCTTTCAACTCAGTATCTGAAGCAGATGGGAGAAAATAAAATCCATTATTTACAAGAGGCATTTTAAATAACCAGGGCTCTTCAGCTGAGATCAGTCAGTTCCCTCAAGTCACCGAATGCTATAATATAAATGTATTCCCCCTCCTTGGCTTGTGAGGTCCCTTGAGATGGTCCAAGACCTAATCATCGCTCTAAATTACTGATTTCAAGAGCAGTCGGTGTGTGGGTGTTCTTTTCCTCTTCACAGGCTTCTGTATGCTTTTCCCCACACATCTATCACAAAGACTAACACTCAGGTGCACAAAGTAACCTTTTTGGTTGTAGGGGCATGCAGCCAAACTGCATTCTTAATAGCAAGTGTATCCCAAACCCTTCCCTATAGGCTTCCTTTTGTTCCAAGTACTTTCTGTCCTTTTCATCAATCCAAATATCCATGATGTCCCAATGTCTATACAGATATAGTGTTAGTAGATATTTGTATACAGACAGTGGAGTTTCAATGGCTTCAATGGCTAAGTACACGATAAAATACACAAGGGTTTTTCTGAATTTCATAATTCAGACAAACAACTTCTTGAACATTTACCAACACACAGCATGTGATCCCATATGTACCAGAATCCAGGGTGAACATACATACAGAGAAGTCAAAAGAATATGATGTACTGACCCACAAATGGTGAGGACATCAGGCTACACCGTCATAAATCTACAGCACCGTCAGACAGGCAGCAGACTCCACCAGCCACCTAATCTAAATGTTACAGGGTTGAGTGGGAGTGTGGGTATGTGTTGGTAGGTATATCCTATATATATGTATATAACACCTCCAGAAGGCTTATGCTCATTTGTAGTTCCCAACATGACCCAGTAATTTCTAAACTCACTACTGGTCTCAGCATTAGGCTAAATAAATATCGCCCTGGTCTTTGAATTAATGGAATTCTTGGTTAATTTCCATAACCACTAGACCTGTCTCCTTGGTCGAGATCCTGAGTCCAGTTCATTTTACAAGCTCTCATTTTAGAGAACTTAATCTGTTTTGTCTGGCCATTAACATCTCCGTTTGATTTTGTCATATTTTTGTTCATATCTCTTGCAACAGTAACTTATCTAAGGCAGCTTTGTATGCCGTTTTCATCTTTTTTTGCTCTGAGAGACTATATTAATCATTAATAGCTTTTGCACACATTGCTAGGTAAACAAAACTCTGGGTCAATACAGAGGCATGCACACAGGGGAATTGCATCACTTGAAGAAGATGAGTAATGCAGGACCTTACAGAAGCAATGGGATTCTCTCTCAATCTATAGGATTCCTATCAAATGCGACCTATTTCCCTGAGGGGGCAAGATAAATGCAACTGTTTCCCAGGTTTTGCTCTGAATATTTTTTTTAAGCTACAGTGATTTGGTTGCTGCTAAATAACTGATTCAAATGGCTGGAAAAGAGACATTACATTACATTACATTACATTGCGTCATTAAACCGACAGCTTTTGTCCAAAGTGATTTACAGTAAGTGCATTTTGTCAACACGACGAAACGA
The DNA here is from genome assembly GCF_046629955.1 of Centroberyx affinis. Classification (NCBI taxonomy): domain Eukaryota; kingdom Metazoa; phylum Chordata; class Actinopteri; order Beryciformes; family Berycidae; genus Centroberyx; species Centroberyx affinis. The sequence goes on from NW_027280269.1 coordinate 33,497, forward strand.
CAAGATGGTACGATTTGTAAATAATGAATTAATGTGATTGGTAGTCAAATATTTATTTGACTTTAACATAACATTACATTTACAAGAGAGAAACAAAAACAGCATAGGAGCATATAGAATACCAATAGCAGCTTGTTTGTACAGACAGCAAATAGTGTAACTTTTCATTCCCATGATATCCATTGTCCTAGGGGCTTCTGCTTCTTCTTCTTCTTCTTCTTCTTCTTCTTCTTCGTCTTCTATGCAGCCCTGATGGTTTTGTGTGAGACATCTAGCAAGCACCAATCCTGAACGATCCTTGCTCAGCGTTAACACAGCATTGATTTGTGCAGCCCAGGGGGGATCAGGCAGGCAGGCAGAGCTCCTCAGGGTGGTGACTGACTCCCTGACAGGACGCTCAGGACGCTCCAGCCTGCCGGTCACGCTTCCCATCAGCCTCCACACCGATTCCAACAGGCTTCTAGTGTAAAAACACGGTATCCATTTAACGGTTGTAAGTGGTTTTCTGGCGTTTGAGACACTCCTAAATTATGGAGGAGCAGTTTTATTTCCCACTTGGAATATAAAATATATATGAAGTAGTAGAAATACATTTGTAAAAAAGGGAATAGATAATACAGAGATAGCCTGTATTTTCCCCCATTTTATCAAGCGATATTATCAAACACAAGTCCACTTAATGGATATAAAGGAGCACCAGGTGTAACACAGTTCTCATTTGTCAGAGCAATACTGCCTCCCATTGGCTATACTATTACCTATACCTCATATGCTCTTGGTCTCTTAACAGTATGTGCTGCCTCCAACACATTAGGCTGCATGTAGGCTATAGTTATTTATTTATTGAGGCATTTATTTATTTATTCATGTATTTATTTTCTATTTTGACACATCTGGTCCTCCATAGCAGCATGGCAAAGGTGCAGGAGGAAACACATAGCTTAGTGTGGAATAGAATGAGCGTTTAAAGGGGATAAAGAAAGTCAAACTCCAAAGTAAACATGCCCTGCTTTCAAATGCTGTCAGAAATACTGTCATTACAAGTTGAACACAAATTAACAACCCAACAAACAGGTGAATAGGACTGGGAAAGTCAAAGTTTTCTATAAGACCCAGCACCCGAGTTGCCAAGATGTGATGTTTAGGGGCGGAGAGCACGTAAGCCATGTCAATAACTAATGATAAAAATTATTTAATTTATTATGCCATCTATATGTTGTTTGGCATCCCATGTAAATAACTATTGTCATATTGTTTGACTTTTAGTTGTCATGCCTTTTTGCTTTTCATGAATTAATTAAGGCATCAGTTACAGGCCTGACATGAATTTTCTCTTCTTCATTGTGGCACATGCAGCACAAAGTAGCACTGTGCTGCGTGATTCCTAAAGTAAAACATCAGCCACCAAAAAAGTACTTTTGTTATGGGTCCATTTTGTTATTATTTCTGACCAGAAGTACTTGAGTGTGTGAAGTCGTAGGCCTAATTTCGATTTACTTAAGTAGGAGCTTGAAGGCAGCAGCATACTTCTGGTCAGTCTAATTGTTGTTGCAGGCCTACAAGCTGAGTGAGAAGTTCAAATTTGTATGTATTCCTGGAAGGTTTGGCCTTCTTGACAGGTGTAACATTTTTTCCTGTCATGGTTTAGTGGTGTAGCCTACTAACAGAAAACCGTCTTTATAGGACCTCATAGATTTATAAATTTAAGAAATGAAGTTCAATAACTTGTTTCTATAGGCTAAGCCTTTTGTTTTATTCTTCAGAAGGACGCCATGAAAATCCATTTCATTATCTGAAACAATCTGCTTTTCCTCGAATCACCAAAGGCAAATAACATTTGTTCTGAAAACGAACACATTTTGCAATTAATTTCATTTATTTGGAGTGAAGATAAAAAACATTGGGTGCCACTGTATTTATTAATGGTATTTTCTGCTTTAATTAAACAACTTAGCCCAATTGCCTGTTCTTCTGTTCCTGTCAATGTCCACAAGACTAAACTTCTCAGAATGACGTCACGTCTTACCTGTATATCTGCTCCAGTGGTTCTCGCCGGGCGCGGTGGCGCGTGCCTGTAATCCCAGTGACCGGGAGGCGGAGGTTGGCGGTTCGAGTGAGCCAGGGAGCTCTGGGCTGTGACGGGCTGTGTTGAACCGGTGTCCGCACTAAGCTCGGTACCGACATGGTGCTCCTGGGGAAGCCCGGGACCACCAGGTCGTCTAAGGAGGGGCGCACCGGCCCAGGTCGGGAACGGAGCAGGTCAAAACCCCCGTGCCGTCCAGTAGTGGGACAGCACCTGTGAGCAGAAGGTTCAGTCCAGCCTCGGCAATACAGCGGTACCCAATCTCTTCTTTTTTCACAAGAAATACAACTTTTAGACTCCTGTGGAGAAAATGTAGCTTTAGATTAAACTAAGCAAAGAACTAATAGAGTTCATTTAGATATTTAATCATCTTTAATAGTTTTGCTGCCTCCTACTGATGAAGCAACGAAAATCCAACGAGAAACCGAGATGGTACCACCAGTTTATCATCTCAGAAGGTGCTATAATTTGTGTCACTTGCAATATTTAGTGATTTCATTGCCTTTAGGTACTTGGCTGACAATGGCCACAAGTCAAATACAAAATGTGTGAGTCAGGGTCAAAACAGATGACTTATTTTTGCTATTCATAAACGTCTGAATTTTAGTCATATCTTATTTCATTGCTGTTTGATGCATGAATTGGTACTCCTTACTATATAGGCCTACATATGATAGAATATGGTAATGTCTTTGGAAGCTCTTTACAGTGACTGGAATAGTTTCCAAAAGCAGCATCATTTTAATCTTCCAATCATATAATTCTTCATTGTGATCATCTCAATACAAAAATCAATACAAATGATCAAAAACCTGCATTTCTTGTATGCAGGATGTTTTATCGGTTGAATTAATTCTCACTGAAGGATTCAGAATTCTGTTATGATTGTTCCATAATGAACCCGCAGGATTTGTCATATTGTTGACCCATCTGTCACTAACTCAGAGTGAATCAGCCTTTAGTTTCATAATGTCAGCTGTGTCAGCCTTAATTAGAATCATCCTTCACTTTGTCTTCTGCCATGTCATTTCCTTTCTCTCAGTCAGCGGTAGCGGTATGCCTTACCCAGCCCTCCTTGTCCCTCATAAACCTTAATCTTAGTCGCAGAATTCACAAATACATACACAGACGCACATACCATACAGAAATTACATAGACCTTTCCACACATGGAACACAGATACCACATGAAGCCGTTATTTAAGCTGTCTTCCCGTACTCAGCCCACATACAGTCTATATTTGTTCCCATCCTAGAACCACATAGACACACACAGCATGCCAGCTCATCCCCTGTTGATTATATAAACCGTTGCTTACAGCTCCTTTGTGTGTATAACTTTTGTTCTCTCCTGATGTGAGACTTCTCTTACAAGTCATGTGTCTTCCAATTAAATTTCAGTCAATCTACGGTGCTGTCTCGCCAAGTCTTCTTGCTCCAGTTCAGCTTCCTGATAGGGTTCTTTGATAAAGCCGGGCTTTCAAAGAGCCAAAGAGTTTTCATCACTACCCTTGACACCTCATTTCCCCCTTTACCCATTTCCTTTCAGGCTCTTTAGTATGTGAGTTGATGCAGATAAATTCCAGTGATTTGATAGAATGTGAGTGATGTAGATCAGCATTATATTAGTAACTGCAGGGCCAGCAATTTTGACCGTTAACTCCATATTGGGAGCAGAAAATTCCTGTAACCCCAATATTTCAAACACATTTAATGTTAAAATTGTAGTGATGATTCAAGTAGGCCTGAAGAGTGAACATATTAATTCCTCAGGGTGGCTTCTTCGGGTTGAGTGCCCCTAAACTTTATTATCCAATTTCAACTGTAGTTCTAGCAAGCCGCCACCCTGCTGAAGTGTCCTTGAGCAAGACACTGTATCCCTACCAGCTCCAGGGCTGCTGCTCTGTAGCTGAGCATGACCTCTGACCTCCCTGTGGATGGAGGCAAGCAAAGGTATTTTCCCTACAGGTATCAATAAAGTATCACATTAAATTATTCACAATAGGTTACGTGAAGACATGGATTCACGTGAGTATATGAAGCTGTTCAAAATTAACGTTGCATGCAAGTGATCATGTCAACAAAAATGACCCATTCCTATTTCAGTGTGAATGGCAACATTGACTGAATTCACTTAATTGTATTCTTTTATATTCTATTTGATTGTATGCACATCTGTCTATATTCCAACATCCAGAGCCATGATGGCTGCAACTTGTCTCCTTTGAACAAGACCAGTCAAGGAGTGCAAACAGACCATGAACAGTGATTTACAAGATCATGTGTCAATTTGCCGTGAAATACCAAAGATAGAATACAATGCAGTGTAACTATCATCTGATTTCCCCTCTGATTACATTACACCGATGTATGTGAGATCAATTCAACTGTCAGCGGTGAACAAATGACTTGAGGTCAAAGACATCTGGTCTGTCAAAGCTGTTTTAATAGGTGTCACATGGAGGAAAAGGCTCCCACTGTTAAAATCCTCAGTCTTTCTATGCGAGTGCTTGAAAAACACCCTCACCTCAAGCACATATACCATCATCAAGTACTGACATTTATCAGTTGGTTATCAAACACAGTGTCAATTGTCTGTTCACAAGTTCAGCGTCAGTCCAGTCATTATTACTCACAATAACAGGGGGTCACAGATTCCACGCCCTGCCCATGTAACAACATTGTATCAGTCTTGTTTGTTAGTTAAAGAGTGAATTCACACAGATGTTGATGGGTGGGACCGGTGCTAATGGGTGCGGGAGCTATGCCAACGTTAGTCTTCCTGTGGTTTACCTGAGCTCTGAGTGATGGCTGAATTAGACCGCTGCGTCTGCGCCTACCTGCCTAATGTCGTAAAGGAGTCTGCAGCGGCAGGCTAGCTAGCGTTCAGCACTACCTGTTAGATAAGAGGATTTCATAGACATCTCCTATACCAAACATTTCATTAATAAAAATACACCTGAATTCTCTTTATGTACAACAGAAAAGAAACATTTAACCTGCATATTCAAGATTCATTTTAATATTATGTATATATTTTCTGTATTAGAAATATCACTATTTTCTGAAATGAGGATCTTTGAACTAATGTAATAATAATGATCATTTCACCCATAAATCATTGAAGTACAATATTTACATATAATACAGAGCCCATTTAATCTGAAACAATATTAAAATAAATGTTCAATAGATACAAAGGTTTTTAATTCTATTTATATTTCAACAACCTTGTCAGGGAGTCCTTACACACTCCAAAATTGTAAAGCCATTCTCCTCTAACAAACTATTAAGTGCAAACAATTTTCTTTTTTTCTTATAAAAAAAACTATGATTGCAGCATCCAGCGTTGAGACAGAGGGTAATGACAAGCCGTTTCCCCAAGTGCTTCCAAAGCTGTCTTTGAAAAAATTTCGTTTATGTTCCACCATCATCATGAATTCAAAATGAATGGGAAAAACACGAGAACAAGAATGAAAGAAAAACAAAATCTGTGCAAAAATACTCTGATATCTCCGATTAAGATTAAAAGCTTTTTTTTTTTTTGTAAAGGAGGCAAACTGCTCCGGTCTCTCCCTTTGCTGTGAGCATGAGGTGAGACCGCGGCTGCACAAGGGAACGTCCAGGAGGTGAAACTGAAAGAGACGCCGCATTTGGGGAGATGTCTCTGCTCTAAAAAAAAAAAAAAATCCCTCATCCTATTCCCTTTATTGTCTGCAAATACATCTGAATAAACAAGATATAGGAGGTGTAGTAAATATGTCTGAATTATCTCCACACACATCAAAAGGTTAGGTAGAGGAGTCACCATACTGCTTACACCTTGTCTAGTCTTCCGAGATCTACAGGCACAAAGGATAGGGTACTAGAGTTTATTTTCAGACTAGATAAGACCTGATATGGCCATAGATGGAACACAGTAACGAGCCAGGCAACCCCTCCCCTAAACCTCCTGGACGATTTCAAGCTTGCCCTCTTACTTCCGCAGCCTTTTTTTCCCCCCTCGACGACGGGGGTCTAGTTTCTACCCTGGCTTGGCCATCATCGGTTATCTCGAGACGAGTGGTAACAAAAAAAGAGAGCATCTGGTCGGTTGTAGTGATGAGAATGAAGATGACGCTGAAGATGATGTTGCGAGTGACGGTGTGAGGAGCAGCGCTGCAGGGCCTTGGCCTTGGTCATCCCCGTCTCTGTCGCGTGGAGCTGTCGTTAGCAGCACCAGAACCGGGGCTATACTACTGTTCCACTGGGAGAGTTGGCCGGGTTGTTTTGAGATGATAGTAATCCCTGTGAAAAGACAGACAGGCAGAAATACATTGATAACAAACAAGACTGTAACATCAGTTTACATACGTTTATCGTGTGAGCAAATGTGGCATTAACCATCAAAATGCTGAGGGTGTTGTATGAATCTTGTATGAAACAACCATAAAAACCTTTGGTGGTACACAGAGAATAAGAGTTTCTGAATGCAGTGAGGAAAGGCCTGTATACTCGAAAACCATCTGCTAGTTTAGAGGCGTCACATGACAGTATCCGTGCGAGGCCCGTCACTCACCACTTTCCCAGGCCTAGCCCATGTGCAAACGAAACCCTCCTGGCAGGCTGTGACCAGACAGTCCTCCAGGAAGATTAACACAGTGAGTCTCTCATGAGCGATCTTCTTGCACACCAGCGGCTCGAGCAGGGGCACGTCCTCCATGCGCGGGCACAGCGTTGTGCCCAGAGTCTTAGCTGCGTCGGCTTTTGCTGTCCGTGACGAGCTCAACTGGTTGAGCTTGTCGCTGCTCTTGCTGCTAATGTGGCCCATGCTGTGGTTGCGCTTGTGGTCCTTCTCGTGGCGCTCCTTGCGTGAGTCGTGCAATGACAATGTCGCAAACTTGCTAACGCCAGTGGCGATGAAAGCGCTGTCTATGATGCTGCTGCCCTTGGTGCTGCTGTTGCTGCCGGTGCCAGTGTGACTGTTGGGGGTGCTGCCCCCTGCTGGGTTGGAGGAGTGTGGCAAGCTGTTAGAACGAGGCAGGGTGTTGGGGAGGGAGTTAGCTGGGTTGCCACTGTTACTACTACTGCTCACGCTGCTGTTGCCATTGGTGCCACTGGGATTAGCGGTGGTGGTGGTGGTGATAGCAGTAGTAGCTTGCCCAGTGGCAGGAGGGCTTGTGGCACTCATAACATTAGTGTGAGTCCTGGTGCGGGACAGTGGGAGGTGTGGGAAGAGAATGTCCTCCGTAAGGTCCCACAGACACAGCTGGGTATCCTGGCCCACTGAACCAAAGCGGTAGGTCACACTAACAGGCCTACCGTCTGTAGAGTTCCTCTTAGAGAGCCGTGAATGAGCGCTGTTGGCTCTGTCTCTGCCCGCTCCAAAGTGAATCTGCTCATGGAAGTCCTCATCGCTGCCACTGAACTCAGCAGGGGGGTCCCCATCCTCCACGCTGGTAGTGCAGTGGTCAAACGCCACCACGCTCACCCACGACTTGTGACCGTGCCCCCGCGCAATCACCCTACAGTCTGAGAATGACCACACCGTCACCAGGTCGTCCTCCCCTCCTGCCACAATATACCGTCCGTCGGGGCTCCAGCACACACACAGTAAGCCGCCAAAGTAGCTCTTCATGGTTCCATGGAGCTCGGCAGCATCGAAGCCAAACACCCGCAGGAAGCCATCCTGGCTGGCGCAAGCCAGAAACTTGCCATCCGGGGAGAAGGCGAACTCATTGAGCGCCCCCTCACCCACCGTCCAGCGGAGTAAAGGGTTGCGGGCCGACTTGCTCTTGCAGGTATGCACGGCATAGTTTTCACCCTGCTTAAGGAGCTGGTAGTGAGGCGGCGTGGTGCCGCAGGTGTGTTCCACGTTGTACAGGTACATGCTGCCACTGGAGTGAGCCACCAAAAACAGGCTCTCTGAACCAGGAACCCATCGCACACATGTTACCCGCGACTTGTCTATCAGTCTCTGGAGGGGATGCAGAATGAGAGAGAAAGAGACAGAGAGAGAGAGAGAGAGAGACTGGTCAGGGAGGGTGGATGTAATGGACTAACAGACAAAAGTTCATATGCATTGTAGTTGAAACATGATGCTGGTATGATTACATTTCTAGTCCATTTTAGGAACAGCAAAGTAGTATCTTGTGCTATTGGTAAGTGTAACATGTGAAAGTGTGCAGAACAAGGCTGACTAGAACCCACCTCTTCATTGAAGAGCTTGCTGGTTTCCTTCTTAATAGGATCAATAAGCTGCACCTGGCCAGCTGAGAAGCCCACAAGCAGGGAGACGCTCTCTGCTGTGGCTGTGAGGGGGTTGAAGTCATGACACGTGGGCTGCGTTCCTTTGTATATCCTCTTGTCTATGGGCTTACTAAGGTCTGCAGCCTAGAATAATACAAAACACACAGAGAAAAGTTATGCTTTTAGTCAACAGAAAAACACAATCACCTCTGTAAACGAAAATCAAACAAGTCTCTCAAACTTTGCCAGAGGACAACTATAACGACAGCATGGTTGGCTGCTATCAAATCTCAAAACGGCCAAAAGACACTGTTCCTGGTGCATGATAGTGATGAATTCTGAAACATGGGAAGTCATTATCCCAAAGGGAGATGGAGAGCAGCCCCAGAAGGAAATGTAGGTTAACCTGCAGTGCCTATGTCTACCAACAGGTGGTTGAGGGCACATGGAATATGTAATGAGATACCATAATAATAATGACTAATCTGTCAATCTGTTATAAAATTAAAATGTCGTTTGTTAAGCCTATCAAAAAGCATACAATAATATGTTAACTGGTTCGCCGTAGGATGTCAAACAGGTTCGGACAGTGTAAGCCTACAGAATGAGCATCATTATGGTAACAATTCATTGTTTGTTCTGCAAGTTTACACCCAAAACTGACACTATTCATCCCTGGCAAATAGGCTGTTTTAGTACTGTAAATACAAAGAAAGACAATGAATGTAAAAGATAAAAGATAAACGTTAAGCCTATAGCAGGTATAAGACAAAAATAACAATACAAACCTGATGAACAGAGATGCTAACTTGGCATGCATGTATTTGGCATTAGACCTATGCTAATTTGTTACTTGTTGTGTGACAGTTTGATGCTTTATTGCTGTAAATTTCTCTTGGGTCTCTTGTGGCCTAATTGGGTGCATTATAGGAGGCAGGGAGAAAGCTTATGAGATGAAACCATAATGCTGACGGATGTGTCAGAGTGAAGCAGCTCTAAATGAATTTGGGATCTTTGGCAGACTTTGATGTTCCAAGTACCACGCTGCTTCTAAGCCTGTCCCATTTGCTACTAGAACATTTTACACAAACTTGAGGCTTTATATGCTCAAATTGTGGCAAAAATCCCCTAAGCAAAAGCAAGAAACAACTGAAAGGGAGATCTAAACACTGAGGGGAAGAACAATCCAAGACGGACGTGATTTTCCGTGTCCAATTTGTGAGACATAAATGGCACATTGCCAGCCCAGTTCAGCCACAAAATGAAAAGCCTGACGACAGTGATTACCGCAAATATAGGCTGGGTCTGGACTAGTTGCTGTAGGGACAGTTTAAGTTTGTAGGTCAACTCACTGGTTGATTGTCCAATATCAGAATCAGTGGCAAAAGAGCACATTCATATAAATCTAAGAATAGAATGGCTGATCTGGGGACAGTTTTTCCTCTTCATTCAGATTTTTTCATTGAGATCCTATATGAGAACAAGTTCCCTCAAAAAGCTGATCATCTCCAATTACAAATGGTTATGTCCCCCCCCCCCCAAAAAAAATCCTGAAAATCCTTGAGGATTTTTTTCCAACAAACATTCTTTGTATGACAGAGCATGCACAAAGCTATTAAGCTCAACCTGTTACCATCCACTGTCTGGAGGTTGAAGTTCTGATTCTAAGTACCATTGGGGCCTGTAAAACACAACAAATAAGCTCCCCACTGAGTCGAAAAGACAAGACCGTTCCCTCTTTAGTGAAATGTGTCAGAGTCAGATCACAGGAGAATGACAGAGCGTGATCATGTGACAATCCTTGTCAAGACCATTTCTCATAAAATGATCCGCTGGGCCTCCAGTCCTCTGAGCTTTTTGATGTGCTCTCTTCTGCTCTGCTGCTTCACAGAATTACAGACCACAAATAAAACCTTCAGTCCAGTCATCCCTGGCCAGGAATGTGGTTTGGCTATATCAACCACCACCCTAGCAGGGCTCGATTTCCTTCCAAGAGAATAACACTATCACTATTCTAAATTCCAATCCTCTGTTTTTCCTGTTTTTGGCTGGTTGAGACCAGCTCTAAAGAAGAAGAGATCTACAAGTGAAATAACTTCCTCTGGTGGTTCATACCTTTTGTGTGATTGTGAGAGACAACACAGGCTACCCTGCAGAGGAAAGGAGTAGCGGTGAACTTAGGCTACAACCCTCATATCCAAGTTGTCATTAGGAAGATAGTCTGCTTATGTTGGACTGCACAGGCGGTAGCCTTTCCAGAAACAACCACATCACCATCATGACTGTCACAATCACCACCCTTGCTAATGTAGACAAACGTGGCTTGCTGCTATGACATCATCACTGTGCACAACCAACCGCTGAGTTCACATTGCATCACATCCAAACCCCGACATAAGAGTGCGCTCAACATTACATCACCAATAACAAACACGCCTCACTTCCAGTGCAATATCTGTAGAGGCTGAACAGTTTTATTTCTATGATTAAAACACTTAAGTAGACATTTCTGATGAGCGCCACTGAAAACTTTACACTTATATCTATAGTATGTTAAGACCGGAGATAATCAAAAACCTCATTAAACATTTAACACATGTGTAATAACCAATGTCACCGCAGTTTCCACCTCGAAGTGACACACGCACACACACACATACGCGGGATGTCAACATGTCACAACTCATGACGAGCAATTTCTCACACGTCCAAGGTTAAAGCTTGCACTTTCCAAGAACAATTCATTCAGTCACACTCCGGGATATCTCATGTCACAGCAGCCATGTTAGCTAGCTAGACACTGACTGAACACTCAAACGGAGGGACTGCTGGAATTTGAAGTGCACGCATCTCATCGAGGCAAAAACAAACTGTGGCGATGCTAGCTAGGAATGCTAATAACTAAGTTAGCTAGGTCAGCTACATGGCCTTGTCTGGCAATCTGCGCACTTCAGCGAGATAACCAAAGAGACTGACAGCAGCGATGCAACACGTTTCACGTTGCCCTGCTGGACAACACAGGCTTTGTCGTTGTAGTTAATGCTGTTTACCTTTCTCACGCCTTTGTAGATATAAAAGTACAGTTCCCGGCCCACATTGAAACAGATTCTGTCGCCGTTACCGGACTGGTCGTTCACGTTGACGAAGGAGACTTTGACGGGATTGGAGCCCTGTGAGTTAAAAGGCACCCTGTTCGGGCGGCTGTATTCAGAGTGAGTGAGGAGTTTATAGACGCCTTCTCGAGTAGTGAATTGAGTTTTAATTTCGTTCATCTCCTTCCCTCCTCCCTCCGCCGCCATCTTGGAAATTGGCGTTCATCCTGTCCAAGCCCCGGATGTTACCGACAGCGCATGCGTTCCACCGTTGAAGCCCAGCAGCCATGCGTGTAGCCCATCCATGGTGTAGCCCGATAATGTAATACTTCCATGGATGTAAACTAGTCAGTCATGTGAGATTCAACTAGACTGCCTTAGCATAGAAACCTTCAACAAACGCAGTAACCCATTAGACTATTATTGTATAAATCGGACAGATTCATCCTACCGGGTGAATGTCATATCCCTTAAGAAAAAAACAACTGTTATAATCCTATAATAAATTTTTAGGGAAATTTTAACTTTTTTCTTTACCCAGTTTTACCCAAAACACTCAAACCTAGCAAAACACAACATTAAACATAGGCTAGCTTTGGACATAATACAGATAATAGGTCTAATGGATGTAATATCATAAAATCCTTTCAGTAGCCTTTACAAAAATAAAATGGATCCCAGAGTTAGTTTTTGCCCATGACAATATCATCAAACAATTTCATTATATAGGACGTAGCACACAATTAGGGGAAATATGTTGATGATTTAGGTGACCCCAAGCTGGAAAAGTGGGTAGCCTATTCAAGATAGAATTTGTTCCTATTTGCAGAGCCCCTTTTCTCCAGGGAGTACTGCATTTTGAGTGCCATCCCAGAATATGAATACGTAGTCAATGTTCATGAAGCGTCACACAAGCATTTAAACACCATTGAGATAGTCTTACACCAACCATCTTATTCTTAGATATATTATGAACACAGCCCCTGATGAACTGCAGGCTATCTGCTTTTAGAAAAGATCATCTCACAATGATTGCGAAACTTCCACATTTCTAGAGTTACAGGGAGGCTTCTAGTAATGTCTGCTGCTATCAAATGGAAACATGTGGATTACATAACTGATAGCAAGTGTAACACACTGCCATCCTCTGGTCAGCTGAAGTTGAAACATCCACACCAGACCAGAAAATTCTAGCCTTTCTGGTGCTTTCTATCTCACACATTTTTATTTACAGTGTAATAAATTTTCTACATTTATACATTTCTTTCTGTAGGCCCCTAATAGTTTATTGCAAGTTATATATGATGAGTAAAGGGTCAATCTACAGTACTGAAATTCTTAATAGACGCAAAGTAATCAAAAGGCGGATTTGTCCAGTGACAGTGTGTAGCAGTGATGGGAGCGCCTTAGACCTGAGATGTGCTGCAGCAGTCTGCTCAACTGCTTCAAACATGTGAAACTTGTGAGATTCTCCCCAATCCTGCAGGCCAAAAAAAGACATGGGCCTGCTATCTCTTGGAAGCCTCATGGTCTGCGTCTGTCTCAAGGGCTGCCATGACAGCAGGTGATAATAAACGCAACGCACAGCTGTGACGCTGACAGGGGGGTATGGAGGGGCTTATAGGCAGGCCTGCTATAAGCTATCAGGAAAGCCCTCGTCCTGAGTGACAGGCACCCCTTGTGACTCTGCAGCCCTATAAGGGCACATAAACTTTAGGGCTCTGGAGTCTCTCTTGCTGCCACCCCCCTCCCCAGCCGTTCTTTACCCCCCTTTACGCCAAGACTGTAGTGAACAAATCTTCTGGAAGCTTCTGAATGGGAGCTTCTAGAAACCACCCCTTGAGTATAAAAAGACAGAAGCATGCCGTCCGGTCAGTGTAGAGTGAAGTGATATTCACTTGAACCCACACAGAGACTTACTGCCCACAGGAGCAGCGGTGAAACAGATTTGGAGCAAGACGAGCAGACAAGCTCACTGATTCATTCGACGTCTGATTTCAAGAAATAACTGAAGAGAGGGATTTTATTCAAGGTAAGACTGGGACACCCAAAATGAAGAACATTGTGTCTGTCTTTAGAAGAAAGAAGAAGAATACTTTTGAATGGAGGAAAAACTTATTGGGTGCAAAATGCTGGAAGGAAAAGCATAAAAGCTTATAGGCTACATAAAAATTAAAAAATAAGAATAATAAAAGTACACAATTAATTCAGATATCAGCTGTTATTTAATTAACTGTGTCAGAGTAGTGTCTCTACCATCAATATCTTTGTGAAGGCATAGCATGCAAGCAGCACATGGCAAAGAGGGTGACCCTGGGTGTGAGAGCAATGGCGGATGAACAGGAAAACTGGCCAGCACAAAGATCAGTTACAGCAGGATTACATCTAGATACAGAAAATTAGCAAAGAAGATAATTATCATAGGGACAATATTAGATTGTTTGATTGCAAAGGAATCTGGTGGACTAATTTATGAAACTGTAATATCCGATTTCTCTATCTGAGAAAATGAGAATATTTTTCATGAAGAATTTTCTCGATTGAGGATTTGAGGAAATGTTACCACAATAAGGCAGAACTATTTTCTTCCTCAAAAAAGTCAATGATGCTGATGATTAAATTAATAGAACATCCACTCTCATGAAAATAAATAACAGATTACTACAGCTCTTTAGATGTCTTAATACAAACACCAAATTAAGTATGTCCTTCTATCTTTGTCAGAATTGTTACTCCATATTGCTCCCTTTCAAAGAAAGGTGTTATATGACACACGTAGCAGCTGTTGGCAGTGGGGTGGGAAGGGCACAAGAAGCTCCACCCTTTTTTCAGATGGCAAATCTTTGATTGACAGATGGAACATGTGCAACAGGAGCCTCATCTAGCACCAGCAGTATCAGCTGTCCCCTCCACTTGTCTCTACTACTAGCCATGTGGCTGTCTTTGCAAAGGGGGAGAAGTAGCTTTTAATGATAAGAGCAGAAATGAATTGTCAAGAACTACTGCTACTATTAAATTTAAGTTTTATATGAGAGAAAAGTAGCATTTTTAATTTCTTTGAGACAGATATATGAGAATCGTAGTTTCAGCAGCTACTTGAAAACAAGTACATTAATCCAGATTAAAATATTTATGCTGCTCAAACATAATTACCAATTTACTTCCCTTTATTCAGATGCCAGAGAAAGCCGGACACACAATGGAGGAGGAAGTGGAGACCTTTGCCTTCCAGGCTGAGATTGCTCAGCTGATGTCTCTGATCATCAACACCTTCTACTCAAACAAAGAGATCTTCCTTAGGGAGCTTATCTCCAACTCCTCAGATGTAAGTAAAATACTTACTTTCTTACCATATATACATTTATTTTTTCAAATGTAAACAGCCATAGTATGAAACACACAATACATCACTCACAGGAACTCACAACTTCTCTGTTCCATTCCATGCTGGCAGGCTTTGGACAAAATCAGATATGAAAGCTTGACAGACCCCAGCAGACTCGAGTCTTGCAAGGAGCTGAAGATTGAAATCAGGCCTGACCTGCACGCTCGCACCCTGACCCTGATTGACACGGGTATCGGCATGACCAAGGCTGACCTGATCAACAACCTGGGAACCATCGCCAAGTCTGGCACCAAGGCTTTCATGGAGGCCCTGCAGGCTGGAGCTGACATCTCCATGATCGGTCAGTTTGGTGTGGGTTTCTACTCCGCCTACCTGGTGGCAGAGAAAGTCACAGTCATCACCAAGCACAACGATGACGAGCAGTATGTGTGGGAGTCTGCAGCTGGAGGCTCATTCACAGTCAAAACTGACCCAGGTAATTTTTTTCTTACAACTATTTCACTTTGTCTTTCAATCTGTAATTTGCATGATGAACATAGTTTGACACATGACCTGGCACTGCTCTCATCCTCAATTTCATTTTACTAATTTTAGGTGAGTCCATCGGCCGTGGCACTAAAGTGATCCTGCATCTCAAGGAGGACCAGTCTGAATATTGTGAGGAGAAGCGCATCAAGGAAGTCGTGAAGAAGCACTCACAGTTCATTGGCTACCCTATTACACTCTATGTAAGTTCTTGTATAGGCCCAATATCTGTCTAAGTAATACACATCCACTAGCTAAACCTAATGAAGCTTGAAACCACATCTAAATGATGTTGACATGTAATAACACAAAATAAAATCCTCTTTTCATATGTTCAAGGTGGAGAAGACTAGGGAGAAAGAAGTGGACCTGGAAGAGGGAGAAAAGGTAGAAGAGGTTGAGAAGGACGCTGCTGAGGACAAGGACAAACCCAAGATTGAGGATGTGGGCTCTGATGAGGATGAGGACTCAAAGGACGGCAAGAACAAGAGGAAGAAGAAGGTCAAGGAAAAGTTCATGGATGCTCAGGAGCTGAACAAGACCAAGCCCATCTGGACCCGTAACCCCGACGACATCACCAACGAAGAGTATGGCGAGTTCTACAAGAGCCTCACCAACGACTGGGAGGACCACCTGGCTGTCAAGGTGAGTCTTTTGATGGGAAACAAACTGCAAAGTGCAAACCAGTTACCTAAAGTCGTTGATAGCTTAATTTGTCAAATTAATTAAAGAGAATTAATTTGTTGTGTTCATTTTAAGTTCACGAGTTCATACTTGTCTCTTGTCTCTGCAGCACTTCTCAGTGGAGGGCCAGCTGGAGTTCCGCGCCTTGCTCTTCGTGCCCAGAAGGGCCTCATTCGACCTCTTTGAAAACAAGAAGAAGAGAAACAACATCAAGCTGTACGTGCGCAGGGTCTTCATCATGGACAACTGCGAGGAGCTGATGCCAGAGTACCTCAGTGAGTAGCCTATCCCACTAATTACGAAATAGAAAAACTTTGTCACATTTTCAAATCTTATCATTATTCATCATCTCATTATTAGTAACAATTTTGTGTTATTACATTTAAGAAATTAATTTTGATGCATGGCTGATCATTCTGTCTTTGTCCTTCCTCATCAGACTTCATCAAGGGCGTGGTGGACTCTGAGGATCTGCCCCTGAACATCTCCAGAGAGATGCTGCAGCAGAGCAAGATCCTGAAGGTCATCCGCAAGAACCTGGTCAAGAAGTGCCTGGAGCTTTTCACCGAGCTGTCTGAGGACAAGGACAACTACAAGAAGTTGTACGAGCAGTTCTCCAAGAACATCAAGGTAAGTCGATCCATCTGAAATTATTTGTTAAGATCTGCTTAGGTTGGAATATTTGAACTTCTTATTTGGGTTTAACCTTCAGTTTTAATCATACAATGTTTCATTTGTCATGTTTTAGCTGGGCATCCATGAGGACTCCCAGAACAGGAAGAAGCTGTCTGAGATGCTGCGTTACTACACCTCAAATTCAGCTGATGAGATGGTTTCCCTGAAGGACTATGTTTCACGCATGAAGGACAACCAGAAACACATCTACTATATCACTGGTTAGTAATTCAACTCCATTTCCATTCCTTTGTCATTCTACTTTTGCTTAAAACTTTTTCTTAAAAGTGATTTACGTTTTCATTTGTTTTCACAGGTGAGACCAAGGAGCAGGTGGCTAACTCCGCCTTTGTGGAGCGCCTTCGCAAGGCTGGTCTGGAGGTTATCTACATGATTGAGCCCATTGATGAGTACTGCGTCCAGCAGCTGAAGGAGTATGATGGCAAGAACCTGGTTTCAGTAACCAAGGAGGGTCTGGAGCTGCCTGAGGATGATGATGAGAAGAAGAGGCAGGAGGAGCTCAAAAATAAATTTGAGAACCTTTGCAAGATCATGAAGGACATCCTTGACAAGAAGATTGAAAAGGTAACATTTCTCCTCTTAAAATGTATATTTCTAAACTAATGGACTAATATAATGGTCCATATTGTGTTTGATCATGACAGTAATCCAGAATTTAATCATCACCAGGTTGCAGTCTCCAACCGCTTGGTGTCTTCCCCCTGTTGCATCGTCACCAGCACCTACGGCTGGACGGCCAACATGGAGAGGATCATGAAGTCTCAAGCGCTCAGGGACAACTCCACCATGGGCTACATGACCGCCAAGAAGCACCTTGAGATCAACCCCCAGCATCCAATTGTTGAGACCTTGAGGGAGAAGGCCGAGGCCGACAAGAACGACAAGGCTGTGAAGGACCTGGTCATCCTTCTGTTCGAGACCGCTCTGCTGTCCTCAGGATTCACACTGGAAGACCCTCAGACACATGCCAACCGCATCTACAGAATGATCAAGCTTGGCCTGGGTAAGCAGCTTCTCCTTGATTGTAAAGAGTAGAGGCAATACAGGAACTGGTCCGGTTGTCAAAAATTGATTGCTGATTAATATCAAAGGACTTCTGTTGCTAATGGATGCCTCTTTTCATTCATAGGCATTGATGATGATGACTCGGCAGTTGAGGACCTCATTCAGCCCAGTGAAGATGACATGCCTGTTTTGGAAGGAGATGATGACACATCAAGAATGGAGGAAGTTGACTAAGATATTTCCAACGTACACAATTTCTTGCTTTAACTTTATTTTTTTAAGTTATAGTGCTTCTTCCAAATAGACTTTTCATTTTTACACAACTGTCTTATTTCTTAAACAGTAATATTTACCGGTAATTACAAGTTAATTCATGATACTACTGTAGTCCACAATGGGTATACATCATACCAGCTGCCTGTTTAAAACAACTGGAAACCAAAGTCAACAGGAATTTGACTTGCCTCTTTTTTTGTAACTGTTAGATATTTTTTATTAAAAGAATACAGATTTGTAATAAAAATGTATTTAGAAATATGATCCATATTCCCTCTTGCTGAGTCTGTGTAGTGCTTGCATGTTACTGGATTTCTTTCATCACTTTGTTCAGTTCCTATATGGAAGGAAACATAATGTACGTATTCTGGATTGTAGTTTTTTGTCTGAGTTTTTTTTTTAAAATTCCATTATACTGGAATTTTCTGGTGAGCGCTATGGTTAATTTCAGGTGGAAGTCCTCTCATCTCTAAGTCCCGCCTACTCAGCTGAGTTAAATGGAAGAGAGGCGTGTACAAAGAACATGATTGACAGTCCACTGAGCCTGTCAGTGGCCACCTCCAAGCTTTGCTAGGAAGATTCCAGACGGTTCTGGAAGCTCAGGATTTCTCGAACACTCTGAAGGGGAACAAAATCCGCTCAGCTTGCTTCTCTCCATCTCGCCGGGTTGTCTGTGTAGTCAAAGCAAACAGATCTCCAAGCGGAATTTTCGCTACATTAAGGAGCAAGGTAAACCGACTGAACAATATATTTTTTTTTACAGGGTTTCAGCACGATTTAAATTAAATGTCAATTACTGCCTTTGGTGTGACATTTTATCACTCATATTTTTAATGTTAACTGACATTAGCTTAACTAACCGTTAAGGTTAGATAGTTAGCTTAACGTATATTAGCCGTTTTCATTCGAAGCTGACATTTTCTAACATTTCCATAGAATATTCCAACGTCCCTAGTTGCTAATGGTGATGGTGTCATGTATGATAATATAACTATTTTATGTCTATCTTACTGAAAGACCATATGACATCCATATAGTTTCTGAATACGGTTGGTAGAACAAGTTGGTTTTCCTGGTCATACCTGCGTTATTAAGGACATTTAAAAACTTTTTCCAAGATTATCATGCCGAATTGGCAGCTCACGTTATCTCTTTATTAACGTTATCCAAACTGGAAGACAGCAGCCACAAGCACCACATGGTGCATCCACGACACTTGCCAACCAGCAATTATGATAGGCAGGCGCACAACCTAACTAAAGTCAATCTGATTCCTCAGTGGAAATGTTTTCTCACGCTTCCAGGTGGTAGTCTTCACAATATGCAAGACTTGTATAGCTCAATTAAGGACGGGTGATCGTTCTTAAAGTCTTGTCAAAACGCTGTGAGGAGACGCTTTCGATTCCTACTGTATAGAAACTGCAGGAGAGTCTGGTAGCTTCTAGAATCATGCATTTTGTAGGGGAGCCGGCAGGTGGAGTGTTTTTGGTGATGCTGAGATGCACTTCAAAACATGCGCTCCTCTCATGAGCAGTTATTAACCAACCAAGTCTGTCAAGTGTCAGGTTAGGGTGCCCCCCATATATTGGCTGTTTGAGGCTTCTCTTTGCTGTTTTCCCTTTGGATTAAGGGTCTCGGTTCCCTCATTGACCTTGAGAATATAAATTGGTTGAGAAACCAGTTTACTTACTGTATTCACAGTGGATTAGGGATTCAAATTTTCAGAAATTTCCTTAATCGATCGTCGGTCACGTTAATGACCAATTAATCGATTAATCATTTTGTAAAAAACAGCTTTTGACATAGGAAATAGAAAATACAAAATGTGTATTTTTACACCTGTCTTTAGGCCTACTCAACAAGTTACTCAACCAAGCATAATTCAAAAGAGTCGGGACCCCCGACAACGGACGTCAGTGTTTCCCACAGGCTGAAAATGTACTTTCTTTAGGGTTAATTACTTTAAATTGTCTTTACATTGTGTCCAACGGAACCCAACTGGCGGAATATGCAATGAAGTCTGCACTGCACTCATGTTAACTTTCTGAGTGTTGAGCAGCGTTACAATTGTCCGATTGAAAAGTATCAAGTTACTCTTTACCGTTACAACACGTGCGAGTTCGGAGAAATTGTGGAACTTTATATTTTTTTACGAACGTTTTCAGACTGTCAGGTTGAGCACAGAGCTACTGCGTCGCCAAATGACAGACATGACGTGATGCGCACATTAGACGCATTACAGAGCGATTTAGATCAATTTCTATACATTGATTAACATTTTTATGTTGTGCCGGCCGGCTGTGCCGATATTGTGGCGCTGCCACAGTTTATGTATTGGAAACAATGGCACGACAATCTACTGGTTTATTTAAGAATAAGAGCGCATCTACGTGGTCAGGGATGAGTCCAGTGCGCAGCCTGGTGACAGTCAGTCCATCCGCTGAAACACGCGCTCCGGGGGAACAGCTGTCCCGGGTCGGGAAGCACAAATAGTGTCGCGCCAACTTTACTTCGCCAGCCGGGGGAGTGCATTCTCTTTCATTGTGCTGGTGCTGTATTTCAACTTTGTATTACATTGTTTACAATGAACACTGTTGTCTTTTCGGGTGTAATGCTTCTGCCCGCTTGCTTGGCTTTCTTCTTCCTCTGTATAGGCGGTGAAAGTTAAATTGCGCCCTTGTGGCGGTAAATCATTTCCGAAAAAAAATGAGAAATAGCACATAACGTACATTATCGGTTAATATATGCTTGATCGATCAAATTGTTAACAGTGGGTGTATTTTGGTGTAGTTGCAATTCTCCACAAATACTAGTAATATCAATATTATGTAACTTGTGTCAGGGCAGAAGCAGGTGGATTTAGTCTTGTTCGCCAAGGATGGATTATAGAATTGAAGTACAGCAGAACTGGACAGTCTGTTACACCACCTGCCATTATAAGCCATACGCCTGCGCATATGAACCCATCATTACAGACACACACCTCATTGCCATCAATTAACTGAATGGATTTCACTTGGCTTCCAGAATAGCACCATCAAATTTGGTGCAATATGAGGCTGACAGTTGTCAAGGTTTTTTGGTAATTTTGGTAAAATCGCATTACGTAAGAGTGATGTGATGGCGCTCTTAGTAGCTGTGCCAGTTCTTTAGACCATTGAACGCGATGGCACAGGCTTGCAGCATGCCTGTACAACTGTCAAAATAAGAAACAAAGCCAAAGGGGCAAAATTGATGCTGTTGTTGGAAAGTGTGTGCCGTTACTGCTTCTGATGATGCAGCGCACGGTTTCATCTTAGTCAAATCAAATGTGAAGGCCTGTGTACATTGTGCTTTAGGGAAAAAAAGGACATACCATCATATATGTAAATGCCCTCAGTATAACCCAAACAGTGTATTCCATGACAATATATGCAATTTGATATAATGCATAGTGACTTATAAGCAATGTGCATTCACCTCCTCTGCTCCTCTACTCGTCACCTCTGCTCAGATGCCTGAAGCACACGACCAGCCCATGGAGGAGGAGGCTGAGACCTTTGCCTTCCAGGCTGAGATTGCTCAACTGATGTCCCTGATCATCAACACTTTCTATTCCAACAAAGAGATCTTCCTTAGGGAGCTTATATCCAACTCATCAGATGTAAGTTTGTCACGGTATTGGCCTAAGGCTATGTGCTCAGTCTGATATGTTGTATTGTAGCCTGTATGCAGATGTTCACTGAATTGTGCAATGGAATGATGTTAATATTGTCTCTACACTTATTTTTACCATATGCTACAGCTATAAGTGCTATACTGCACTGAAAATGAGGAAATCTAATATTGTAAATTACCGAATAATCAAAAAATCCTGAAGTTTAAAAATTCTGGCAGTAAACCTCTTATCAACATTTAATTCTTCAGGCCCTGGACAAAATCCGCTATGAGAGTCTCACTGACCCAACCAAGCTGGACTCTGGCAAGGACCTCAAGATTGAAATCATTCCCAACAAAGAGGAACGCACGCTGACCCTGATTGACACGGGTATTGGCATGACCAAGGCTGACCTGATCAACAACCTGGGAACCATTGCCAAGTCTGGCACCAAGGCTTTCATGGAGGCCCTGCAGGCTGGGGCTGACATCTCCATGATTGGTCAGTTTGGTGTGGGTTTCTACTCCGCCTACCTGGTGGCAGAGAAAGTCACAGTCATCACCAAGCACAACGATGACGAGCAGTACGCCTGGGAATCCTCTGCTGGAGGCTCTTTCACCGTTAAAGTGGACAATTGTAAGTGACGTAAAGGCCAAATTGTACAATGACTTAACAGTTAATTACAGTGGTGTCCGTTTATAGTAATACTACTACTAATAATAATACATTTTATTTATAAAGCTCTTTACATGATGCTCAAAGACACTTTAAAAAAGATGAAAAATAAATATATTAAAATAATACAATTAATAAATCAACATCAATACAATCCAAACAGTGATGCTGGGTGATCATAGCGGGAGTAGCAGTGGGTGTCAAATGTTGTATGCAGTTTTGAAAAGGTGGATTTTGATTTGATATATTTTCAACACTTCATTTTCATTGTTGAAGGAATAGCTATACCTAATAATGTAGTTTTGTTTACAAGGGAATATTATTCCAGTTGGTACCAGGATCATCTTGATATACACTAACCCATGCTTACTTTTTTTCCCCTCTTAGCTGAGCCCATTGGTCGGGGCACCAGGGTGATCCTGCACCTGAAGGATGACCAGACAGAATACATTGAGGAGCGAAGGGTCAAAGAGATTGTGAAGAAGCACTCGCAGTTCATTGGCTACCCCATCACACTCTTTGTAAGCACTCAATCCAATTGATATACACAGTCTTACTAGAGTATGATTAACTTGGAACTTTGAATCTGCTAGCATGGCGTCCATTGTGGGCTAACATCTCCAATAGAATAATCCAGTTTAAATGTTCAGATAAATACATTTATAATTGTGTGGACAAATGTATTAGATGGATACAAATCAATTTTCTCTAATTAAATAATTATTTCTGTTTTTATTCATTATTTTTCTCACAAATCACAGCTGTAATCCATTTATTGTTTTATTTATTTTATTTTATAACTTATTTTCTTATTCTTATCTTATCCTTTGCATCAATGTATTTATCAATTTCTTGGGTTAGGGTTAGGCTATTGAATTCAATTTTGGCACATATATATATTCATATATCCATTTTCCCATTTTTCAATATGAATTTATTTAAATCTGTATATTTGGTGCGGGATTACCTTAGTTGAGATGCTGACACACAATCGACGCCATAGCTGTAAGATAGAATTGCAACAATGCATTGTAAAAAAAAACATAGCAAGATCATGGGAAAGGAACCAAGTTTTGGGAGACCGTTGAGCAATCAGAACATAGGACTCCAAAGTCACCTGTTTGTCCATAGAAGGTTGTTTGCTCTGGTCCTCCAGGCTAACTGTTTACACTGTGTTGAGTGGTAACTGGCAACTAGCGTTATCTTGAAAATGAGAACTAGTAGCAGCTTTAAAGGTAAATGGTAACTAATTTTAAATGTTACAGTATGTGGCTAAATATGTTTTGTTTAGGAGATTACTAAGATTTATACAAAATATGGTGCACAAATAAGGTTGTTTTGCACTACCAGGGCCTACTTTCCCTTTGGAAAGGTCTCTCTTCCTGCAACACTCTGAGCATGATTTGTTTTAACATAGAAAGTGAACTTGGTGGGTGATGGAAGACTGTACAGCTAAAAATCGCTGTGCATCAGATAAATATGTGGTTACTCACCTGAAATAGCTCCAAAAAAACATCAGCTATACTGGGTTAATATTTCATTTTTAAATATATGAATCTACAGGCCATATAATAAAAACTTCGACAACTTTTTATTACTAAAAGGTCAGTGTTTGTACTTGGAGTAATGCCAGTTGCATACTCTCAGTTATCATAATGTATTCTAGTGTTGGCATGTAGTACTGGAACAAATGATCTACCGGATGGAGTGAATTGACCAAATATACCAAAAACATGGTGTATTTTTTTTAAAGGCTTTTGTGGAGAAAGACAAAAGCAGATGGCAACATTTCTTGTGGATGTTGTTCCTGGCTAGCCCATGGTCACAACTTTTTTTTAAATGACCAGTGACTAATGACTTATCTCTATTCAGGTAGAGAAAGAGCGTGACAAGGAGGTGAGTGACGACGAGGCGGAGGAGGAGGAGAAGGAGAAAGAGAAGGAAGAGGAAGATGAGGATAAGGACGAGGACAAGCCCGAGATCGAGGACGTCGGCTCCGATGACGAGCATGACCACGACAAGTCTTCAGACAAAAAGAAGAAGAAGAAGAAGATCAAGGAGAAGTACATTGACCAGGAAGAGCTGAACAAGACCAAGCCCCTGTGGACGCGTAACCCCGATGACATCACCAATGAGGAGTATGGAGAGTTCTACAAGAGTCTCACCAACGACTGGGAGGACCACCTGGCCGTCAAGGTGAGGAAGTCCATTCATGGTTCAGTCAGCAGTATCTAGGCTACATTATTGACGTTTTAACCAAAATAAACTAAACAGCTAATTGGAAAAATTATCCAATCAACCTGTCTTCCCACAGCACTTCTCAGTGGAGGGCCAGTTGGAGTTCCGAGCCCTGCTATTCGTGCCTCGTCGCGCTCCCTTCGACCTCTTTGAGAACAAGAAGAAGAAGAACAATATCAAGCTATACGTGCGCAGGGTCTTCATCATGGACAACTGTGATGAACTCATTCCCGAGTACCTCAGTGAGTCTTAACACACCACGTAGGGTCATATAACCAAACCCTTCCAAACTCCCTGATCTACCGAAAAGGTATGATAAATTCAAGTGGAGATGCAATGAATGAGTGAATTATCTCTTTTACAAACAGGTGCTACTTCTGGAAATTATAGTCATGCAGAAAGTTTTTCCACACCATATTGCATTCATTATATTGAATCTAATTTTAATGGCTCTTCTCTGTTCATACCAATCAGATGATCAGTGAAATTATATCTTGGGAAATTAATTTTGAAGTATCGCTGACCAATCTGTCTCTATCCTTCCTCATCAGACTTCATCAAGGGTGTGGTGGACTCTGAGGATCTGCCCCTGAACATCTCCAGAGAGATGCTGCAGCAGAGCAAGATCCTGAAGGTCATCCGCAAGAACCTGGTCAAGAAGTGCCTGGAGCTTTTCACCGAACTGGCTGAGGACAAGGACAACTACAAGAAGTACTATGAGCAGTTCTCCAAGAACATCAAGGTCAGTCGCCGCACCTTGCACTGTACATGCTGCAAGCTTTCCATAATCATGTGTTGGTCAAAATTATGGCAGCCACCTTGTGTGTCGTATAACTCTATTGTGCCATGGGTCTGATACTATGTAATTTGTCATGATTTCACAAGTCAAGCTGAATGTGATCTGTTTCATAGTGTGGTAGGGATTACACATTTATTTGAAAGGTGCTAATTTGAGCCAATAAATTAAAACCGCCTGTTTGTCTTAGAACCTTCTGAATTTTAGTTACTGCTTGTCCCTCTAACCTTTCATGCAGTAGCCACCTGTCTGATCCTCTCGCCATATTGTCCCTATGATAAGCTGCTTTGAGCCTTATTCAGAGCTCCTTACTGCCATCTCCTGTTTTGTCTGAATGGAGGCTCTCAGGGTAGCAGGGTTCAGCACATAATGTCGTTTTTACAATTACTGTAACACAAGCCTCTGCTGAGGAAGGCTATTGAATAAATCCAATTTAGAGATAACAGCCTCATTGTGATTAAATGCCAGCTGAATTTCTGCGTACTAGAACCGCCTTGTTCCCCACTGCACGTTACCGGCACTTGAATGAGTAATTCATTGAACATTTTCCATGTTTTCCAGCTCGGCATCCATGAGGACTCCCAGAACAGGAAGAAGCTGTCTGAGCTGCTGCGTTACTACACCTCAGCTTCTGGAGATGAGATGGTTTCCCTGAAGGACTATGTCACACGCATGAAGGACTCCCAGAAACACATCTACTACATTACTGGTGATTATGCTCTTTCACTTCTAGTCTGTCAACTGTAAATGCAAATTATAATATGTCAAATTAACTGAATTTATATGGTACTGTATATGGTCACTATTTCATATTTTGTTATATCAAGTATATATCTTGTTTGACAACATTACCATGACTTTATTTCAGGTGAGACCAAAGACCAGGTCGCTAACTCCGCCTTTGTGGAGCGCCTTCGCAAAGCTGGCCTAGAGGTTATCTACATGATTGAGCCCATTGACGAATACTGTGTGCAGCAGCTGAAGGAGTTTGAGGGAAAGAACCTGGTTTCAGTGACCAAGGAGGGCCTGGAGCTGCCTGAGGATGAGGATGAGAAGAAGAGGCAGGAGGAAAAGAAATCTCAGTTTGAGAACCTGTGCAAGATCATGAAAGATATCCTGGAGAAGAAGGTGGAGAAGGTGAGGAGATTTACAAATAATTCACACAGCATGTGTTCGAACAACCCACAAAACCTCAAAACCATGACATCCTGTTTATAACAACTCAATTTGATATTGTTTACAATGCACTGATGTCCCAGTATTATATTGGAAAATGGCATAAACTCCTTTGCCTCCACAGGTCACAGTCTCCAACCGCCTGGTGTCTTCCCCTTGCTGCATCGTCACCAGCACCTACGGCTGGACGGCCAACATGGAGAGGATCATGAAGGCCCAGGCCCTGAGGGACAACTCCACCATGGGCTACATGGCCGCTAAAAAGCACCTGGAGATCAATCCTGACCACCCCATTGTAGAGACCCTGAGGCAGAAGGCCGAGGCGGACAAGAACGATAAATCTGTGAAGGATCTGGTCATCCTTCTGTTCGAGACCGCCCTGCTGTCCTCAGGATTCACCTTGGACGACCCCCAGACCCACTCCAACCGCATCTACAGGATGATCAAGCTAGGACTGGGTGAGTACCTGCGTGTTCAGTCATATAGCTTAAATCTTTCATATTACATTTGATCTATCCTTGCATATGTTGCCTGTTTTAAGCAAACAAGAATATCGCTCTAGGTGTAAGTTGAGTCAGCTTACAGTATGTGCTGTACATTTTCTGTGAGTCATCGACATATATTTTTTACTGCATAACACAAGCCTACTCATGAAATCCAGCTTCAGTGACTCATAACCCACTTCCCGTTCCTTCTTCCAGGTATCGACGAGGATGACCTGGCGTCAGACGAGCCCACGTCTGCCCCCGCTGAGGACATGCCCCCTCTGGAAGGGGACGACGACACATCCAGGATGGAGGAGGTGGACTAAACTGACCCGGTTTCATCTGCCTGCTAGTTTGGCAGTAGTGTTATATAATGACAAGAGTTTGATGTTGTTAATGAGCCTGGAATGTCCTCCCCACCCCAACCCCTTTTTGCCCCATCTCACTGAACTTCCCCTTGCATTGACCATATGCAGTTCAGATTCATTCCTTAGAACTTTATTACTTTTTTTTGTTAAAGTCATCACTTTTTGTATCTTGAGTTGTATCAATGCATTTTTTGTATTTATTGACATTCCAGCATTCTTGTGTGTTCTGACTTTTACTGTAAATATCTTGTCAAAAAATTGATACTGATGTTTGAAACGGTGGGACCCAGAAATAAAGTTTACGATGTTAACGAGTCACATTTTTTTCACCCTTGCTGATTTCTCTGAAGTGATTAAGGACATTGTGTCTTCCAACTTTGTTTGATGGTTATAATAATGCAATGCCTCTCACCGATTATGCATATACTGTATATAGGCATCAACTTTGGCTTCTAGTCTGGCTAAGGACTTAACTAATAGTAGTGAGGTTGACATGTCCCTGTGACACCAATTTGTCTTCAGTGTTGTAGTGTTTTCTTATAGAGGCTTCCACAGTGGCTTTTCAGCTGTCCACAAGTGGTTGGCAGTATTTTTCATTTCAGTGTGAGGATGAAATATTACATCCTTGCTACATTTACAGGGACCATTTGCAGGGTCCCAAGGCTGGAGTAACCCTGTGTTAAGTGCTTTATTATTTCAAGTTCAAGTTCAATAACTTTATTTGTACCCGGTGGGGCAATTGGTTATGCAGCAGTGGGACGCATACATTTAGCACACATAAAACACAGGGCACATAAATACAACACTAGACCAAAAGACATAAATACACAGTAAAAATACTCTGTCAATTAAAAGGATACAACATTATGCAAATAACAACCTTTTCCTCCTAGAGTTTAGGAGGGAGATGGCAGAAGGTATAAAGGAGTGTTTGTTTCTGTTTGTTTTAGCTTCTGCTTTCTTATATAACTGTTTGTTGTAAAGATCCTGCAGAGTTTCCTGTTCAGTGCCAGTTATTAATTGGGAACCATCATGATGCATGTAAGCCTGGTCGTTGGGATATGTGAGATTTATTCTCCAATAAAACCTGCATTCAATTGGAAGGTTTTAACACCAGGTGGCGTCTGCCTCTAAAAAGTAAGTGAAATAAGCCAGTGGTCGTGAAGATTTTAACAGCTGGCATTGTGAATTAGACTTTTGGAAAACTGACTCATTGAGAGGTAGGTACTGAATGGAACAGATATATGAATATGGGACGTCTGGAAAAACGCAGTCCAGCTCATTTCATGCCTGCTGGACAAACCCTGAACACTTTGATGTGTCAGCCGTGGTTGTAATTTCTCTCACCAGCAGAGAGCTCCCACTCTCTTCCACGGCTCAATCTGTCAAAACGAGACGCCGAGAGTCACCTGACTGACAGCAGCCTATCGCATCAGCGAGGACAGGCTAACCGCCACAGTGTGGTTCCCGAAGAGTTGTCAAGGATTTGGTTGTGGAGTATCTGAAGGGGAGCAAGGGCGGCTACGTTTGTGCAATGCCGAATAAAACGAAAAAAGAGAAGGTGAGTTCAGAATTGGGAGCAGGTTATGACTATGGTGAATAAAGTTCACCCAGATGCATTTGAATGCATTTTTGGATAAACGGAGGCCTTACTACAAGACATTTATCAGTGTAGTGTCCCATCATCAGAGAGCGAAGAGACAAGCCAACTAGCAATCATCACCAGCTAGCCGCTAGTCTGCTACGTTAACGGGTTAGCACTTGCTACGTTGGGCTGCCTAATTTAAATAAACTACCGTTATCCAGCAATGAAATGGTTCTCTAACTATACATATGTTTTCTCAGATGATGTATGTGTGTTTGTGCAAATTTAGGCATTTGGTACCTTTTTAAAAGTGAAAATATGGCTTGTGTGACTGCTAACTAGCTTTGAAGTAGCTAGCTAGAAGCAGATTTGCCAGTGTGTTCAAATATGAGTGTGTGACTGTGTGGTCAGGTTTGCTATATTTGGCTAGGATTTGTGCATGGCAGCATAAGTGACACACCGCTTAGCATTATTTTCCAGCCTATTATCCGCTAATGTCACGTTCACTTAAGTATTTTAACTATGTCTTTCAGGAGTCCCCTAAGTCTGGAAAAGTGGGCAAGAGTGGAGGACAAGAGAATTCAGAGCATGAGGTAGGCTAACTCAGGACACCTGCCCGGACACTCCCTGGAAATCAGAAGGACTTTGCTTGACACAAGTTCAGATGACACTTTTAAATTGTCACTAGGCATTTTGAAAATGGAATGTGTTATTAGTGTCTAGTGCTGTCCTATGTGATGTTTTGGTGAAAGACTGCACAGTGCTCTGATGGGATGAGACTATTGCCCTCAGACCAGTAAACCAGCCTAAGCATGGTAGAAAATCCAGGGGATGGGCAAAATAACAGAAACGACGCATGAAAAAGGACTTAAACTTAATCAGAATTGCAGGCAGCTAGTCGGGTCAGTCATTAAATTGAATGCCAGCAGTATGTGTCGGCTCTAAAAGAGGTCTGGCAATCACCACCTTTTATATGTGTCTTGAGGGCAACATAAGGCAATTAATAGAGTTGCAAACTGGGAAAATAGTCGTTGCCTTAAGTGTGTGGCAAGGAGTCATTCTCAAAAATCATGACGATATACAGTATGCCAAACAGAGAAACTGTACTGGCTAAGAGGATCAGTAGTTGCAAGTTGAATATCACTGACAGGGATAGATGGAGATGGATAGATAGTTGCTAAACATCACAAAACGTGGACATCTGAAATGACCACAGAACTGAATCCCTCAGAAAATCTCAACAAAAACTGTATTTTGTGAGCTTCATAAAACTGGTATTTATCGGAAGGCGCAAAACCTGAACCTCGAGCTATGGAAAGATAGTAACATGATCTGAGTTGTCTTTCACCTTTTTTCTGATATCTGGATGGGGTTAGGTTTGGAGATGTTACCAACTGTTAAACATGGTGGTGGAGCTGTAATAGTGTGGGAGTCATTAGGTCGGATGACTGCACTGCATGGTCGTATAATTGTCAAAGAATCTAAACATTATTGAACCTTCATGGAAAGAAGATTTGCACCACCTTCATCCCATAAAGAACTGAGGCTTTCCTTCTTGAAGAATAGTCAAATATCCCGCTGCAGAACTGAAGCTGTTCTGAAAGCAAATGGTGGCCCTACTCCTTACAAGATACTTGATATTCATATATTATTAGGTGTGTCCGTTACTTTGTTCACCCCCTGTATGTTTTTAGTTTGCCAGGTTCAGAATACTGTACCAGGTCTAAATCTTTAAGATGCTGTTATATGTAGTCAAATTGATCTTAATCTATAAACACGTAGGCCTATCTAGTGAGTTTGGCAGCTGACCAAGTTTGTAAGTTGAAAGGTTTAAATAATACAGCCTGTGTACTGGGTTGAAACCTATTTAGATAAGATAGGGTGTATTTAATTTATCTGTTTTACTGGATTGTCCTGGTTTCCTCCTTGTATCTCAGTACCACATTCAATCAGTTATGCAGAGCTTAGAGCTTTGGTCGTCCCCTGTTAACCCCCCTGTACTCAGTTTCTTAAGGCTGTGGTCTCTGCCCCCTACCCTCCTCTCACTCGGTAGTAATCCTTGATTATCTGCTCTCTGTTGTGTGTCAGCAGCCATGCAGCAGATCTGCTAATGCGCCAACCTTGTGTCAAATTGAAATTGCTGGGCAGCAAGCTGTTGCTGTATTACCCCCTCTAAGCCCCTCCTTCAGTCTCAGACTCTTCTGGCTACCAGAACTGTCAGCTTTTAGATGTCAGACTCAGGAATGAGAGACAACAGAAATATCTTATTATAGCTTTTAATTCTATTGGTTTGCAGTAAAATGGTACAGAGAATGTCATATCTGTGTCAGTCTGAGGAGAAGTTGATAGCAGCTGGCTTGGGCAGGAGAGAAGTCCTTATGTTGCATCACATGAATGTGTAATCTAGCCCAGAACGTGGGCCAGCTCAGCTTGATTTCCCACATTACTCGACAGCTTGCTAAGATGGCCCAACTCCTAAACCCCTGTCTCGTAGTGCTGCAGACAGTGGCCAACTTTAGCTGGGTTTTAAGTGAATTTGATAAATCCCCTGTGACCCAGGCTGACGCAACTCCACAGCTGCGTCTGTTGAAGTGAGCCCTGTGTTGTCAGGTGCGTGTTGATGAATGGATCCCAGCAGGCAGGTGGGACCAGCTGTGAGAAACTTCCCACATTCACTAGATTCCACATCAAGACAATATCCAACCTCTGTGGGATTTTGGATCAGTGGATCCAGGGATAAGCTAGGTTTTGTCAAGTCTTATGCTCCACAGCTGGGTGCCTTGGTAGTGGGATAATGAATCTTGATAGATGGCTTTGCTGGGATCTTCCAGACAATCTTAGGGTGTTAATTAAACCCCGAGCTGTATCTTTCTCTACCTTCAGTTAATGTGAGTTATGACTTTAGTTGCATCATTATGCCATAGGTTGCCCCGGGGACTAAAAGTTAACTTCTCTGGTTATGTACCCATCTGAAGTCTGGCAGTTATACTGTTTGTCTTAAACTGGCTGCATCTACCTAAATTTATCAGATCTGTAAAGAGGTAATAGAGGAAGGTTCTCACACTCACTGATTGCTTTTTGTCATTCACTCTTTGTGCACCAGTCTAGACCTCTTGAGCCTGTGTCACTAATGTTGGCTCACTCTCTTCTCTCAGCAGGGCTCCAACAGGAAGGCCAGCAATAGCATTCCTCCTACCACTCAACTGCTAAAGGGGAAGCAGTCAGGTACCCAGACACCTGTCAAAAAGGACAAGAGGCAGAGCTCCTCTCGCTTCAGCTTGAGCAACAACAGGGAGCTGCAAAAGCTACCGGCTTTCAAAGGTATTTACCTGCTCAAGTTGACAACCTTACTTCACCTAATCACGTAATGACCCAGCCAGTGCTCTAGACTGAGGTCTCAGCGCATACTGTCGCATACACTTGGGAGTGTGTTTGTAAAATTGGATAAGGATACGCACCAGAGCATTCAAAGACTTTTAGTACAGCTTTGGTGGTAAAGTTGCTACGTTGGCAGGTTTTGCACGTGGATGAAGCATTGTAGATACTATAAGATCATAAAACCTTTTTATATGCAAAAATAATGCATTGAAAACCATTTTGAAGCCTGAATAATATAATCTTTATTTATATAGCACTTTTGAAAACAAAGTGCTTCACAGTCACGAGAGATAACAAACTGTGTATGCAAGACTCTTGGAACTCATCCAGAAGCCCTTTAAAAGTTTTCCTTTAAGCAGCCAGAAAAAACCCAAATAGGCTGCTTAAGTGTTTAATGTGTAGGGAAATCCCTATAATTGACACAGATAAATGCAAACACGACAGACATGCATATGTACAAGCACACACTCAGTCATTCACTCACTCTGTCCGCGTCTGAACATCCCCTGCTGCATCACCCTCAGTATAACACCGAGCTGGCGGTGGCATTACGCAAGACATGGAAACAAACAGAGGACATACATGGCATGGACTTTGCGCTGGATTTAACCCAAGCGTCTATATTTAGGGGTAATCCAGAGATAAGGCTTTAATGCCATGGTCCTTGCGTTTCAGGATGTTGCCCGTGCCCAGATAAGCAGTGTCTGGCAGTTATACTACTATTCCCTCTCTCTCTCATCTTCCTCTCTCTACATGTGCCAGAAAAATCTGGCAGATGTATGTAGATATACAATGAAACCCAGTACCAGCATAGCACTAGATGGAAAAGCAAGGAGCAACACTGTCGCCATGCTAATGGGAGTAGGATTTATACACAGAACAGCGCTTTCCCGTTCTTTTTTCCAGCAATTCATCAAATTCATTCAAATCATCTTGGATTACCCAAAACAAACAAATATAACTGAATTACAGTTCAATAATTACATTTATAGCAGTATCAATGTCCAAATAACATGCAGTTTTAAACTTTAACTGGCGTTGGAACTGATAATGGAAATGAGATGATTGAAAGGAAGAGAGTCAATAACTTGATGGAGTGCAATAAATGTTCCCTCATCATCAGTCCAAAATACAAAGTTCTTATAGAAGCATAAGATGCTTCCTCAAAATGTATGCAAGACAAATCAGACAACCCCATTTCTCCCTTTGGAGGATTAGGGTAATGGGACAAATTTGAGCCACTATCTGTGACTTCAGGAGAGAGCCGCTGTGGTGTTAATGTGTGCCACTTGTTCGCCATTCAGTCTCCTCTAAGATTAGACTTAATGGACACATAAAGGAGTTGTTCCTACAGTGATGTTTACCTGTACATACTTTAGCTTGGCTCTTATATTGAGTCAAGAAACTAAATAATCATAACTTAATTTCTGATAAACACTTCAGTTCCCACACCCCAATGAGAACTTTGATAACATTCTCCAAACATTGTCCCACAGTGGCCCAGTGGATGTTATCAGGTAGTCCTGTCCAAACAGGCGCCTCGCAAGGCCTGTCTTCATTCCAGGCATGCTCACCACCTCCTGATGGGAACACTTGTCCATGAGCCTTTCCTGGAGAGTTACAAGGTTGAGGCTAGACCGAAAACCCTGACCACAAGTAGGCCTTCCCCTTGAACACACCCCCAAATCTAATGCTCTTGTTGTGACTCCAGTGTAGATTTGAACTACCCTAGTTTAGTCATTTCGTAAGTTATAATGCTTCCTCAGGTAAGATGCTGACCTGATTCTTATGTTTGTGTTTATAGGCTAAGAGTGTTTGGTTTTGGTTAGGTCAGAAATTTGTGCATTTTGGAGAAATGGAGACAGTATGTGTGCTGGAGATATTTTTAACTGCAGCAAGTAAACAGGGAGACAAATCTACTGTTTTGAGGAAAAAACATCCCAGGCAGCGCTTCAGACAGGTGCCAGTTTATTTTATTTTGGTCTCATTGAAGTGCAGACGTACTTGCCAAAAGGCACAGCACAACAGTTGTTGCCTCTATATGTATGTGTTCCCTTTCAAACGAGGAGCCGTTCCTGCATGGAAGTAAACTGTCCCACAGGGTTTGTCTCCACCTGCTGGTGAAAGTGTGGATTCTTTAACTGAGTCATGTTGACTAACTGGGACAAACATTTTTCTGTAAAGAGACTAATGTGATGTAACCTGTCCCTGATCTTTAAGCCATGCATAACAAACAAAACCAATTGAAACTGATTCTATGTATTGTGTGTAATTGTTGGAATTTCCTTGCTGGTTTGTGCCATTACAATCATTTAAACTGTATATTATGTGCATTATTGCCTAATATTTGTCCATACAAGTTTAATATTTTAAATAGCTAATAGCTAAGCTATGCTACAGGATTTTGGAACATTTTATTGTTACATTATTCTCTTGAAGAAGATCAGTTTGTGAAGGCTTTGGATACAGAAGGTTCTCAGGAACAGGGTTCCATTGTATATCTATTACAAGTCTCTTTTACACTTTTAGGATTTCATTATGATTTAATTAATTTGTTATTTACTCATAGCTGGATAGACCTACCACAGCCATCAACCAGTCGGAGGGCTGGGTCAAAGCTGCCCGTTTTTTAAAGGTTCATAACGATTTCTTTCATGTTGTTTGCAGCCCACTCATTTATAGTCAGTGAAGGGTTTAACAGCCTGTTCTTATTGATGTTTATTTGAATGTTACCGTTAATTGTGCAGCCAGTAAAATAATGGCCAACCTCAGTCACTGAGCTGCCTTGGCCTGCTGCTCTCACTCAGGAGGAGGATGTGAACCTGTGGCAGCGAGAATGCTGCTCCATTTCCCACAATCTCCTACATTAGATTTCCAATAACTGCTAAGGGAGCTCTCACAATTGTGCCCACTGACAGACATGATCTGTCTGGTTTCCAGTCCTGTATCTGAGTTTCTGGATAGTTTACAGTGAAGTGAAGGCAGTGGTTGGTATAAATCTGTGTCCCTGCTTCCTTGCAGATTTTGGGCAGCATCGTTGATAAATAATTCAGGCCCATGGGCTCGTTTGTGTACCTGTAGGAAACACAAAACACTTCAGCTGATATAGCCTAGATTGGTGCAAGCCCATTTATCACATAAAAACCTCAGATACTGGACTATACTTATCTCACATTTTCACCTTGCTTCACTCTCCTCCTTGGGTGAAGATAGAAGAGTGGAACATCGGGAGGCAGCAGGGACAGATATTTCTCGAGGGAAGCATCAGGGCAGAGTGGGTCTCCTGGTTCCCCATGCTTGCTACCTCTTCGGTCTACCTTGTTCTACTCTTGTGGATCTTTAGGATTTTTTTGTCTTCATTGTACACCATCATTGCATATTTGTTGCCATTCTCATCCTTAAGGATGACAAATAGCTGGGCTGCAGCCAACAATTCCTCTCGTTACCTCTCCTCTCTAAATGTAGCTGCATGTCGAACCAAACTTGTGCAATTCTCTGGTGTGTCTGGATCCAGAGGCTGCTCGATTGCAATCAAGGCTTCATAGTGGCTTGTATGGGCCAGTCCTCTTTCTTATTGTTTTCACAATGGCCACAAACACATTATTGCTTGTCATAAATCCTCAAATGTCTGTTGGTTGCCCAATAGATTAAAATCTATCTGTTAATAAGCTTATCCATCTTTTGTTGCTGGCCTGCAATAGCTATAACCAATGTTGCTGGTAAACTATCGAGCTGGCTACAATGTTGCCGTTTTTTTTATCATAGGCTAGCTAACTACAATGTTGACATTTGTTCTGTTAGACCTATATATACAGCAGAGTAATATGGAATGGGGAATAGGCCGTTGCCATGGTAAGCATGGCATAAGCTATAGGATATATACTGTATTGACTAGATCAGATGGCTGGATCAAAGCTACCCATTTTATAATAGCCAAATAAAGGATATGTCTATGAAATTGATCTAGGATACAGATAAAGTTGTTTCTATCTTTGGAAGCCCCTTAATGGGAAATTAAGTTCAGCTGCTCTTAAAAGGGCTTGTGTCCTGAACCGTTTTGATAGCCCTGTTTCTCTAAATAGACTTGAGCTCTAAGCACTTATTACAGAGGACCATAGCATTGTGATGGAGGGATCAGCAGACCCATAAATGAACCACTCAACTATTTATATTTAGGCTGACCTACTGCTATCAACACTGAATCCTCAGAAAGCTGTGCTAAAACACAAACCAAACAAGCTCTCCATCCTGTCCAGGACAGACTCATGATACCTCACAAGTTCGCTCCCTTTCCTCTGCTGAGAATAGCATGGACACAGTAAAACGCTCAAGCCTGGTGGCTGCATGGGCCAAATGAGCATTTAGAGGGTAATTGTAACAAGTGGGTGTGTTTGGTGTTGCCTAGTCAGAACAACAGATCTTCTGATGGGAGCTTGCCTCATGACTAGAGAAGGGAGAGGGGCGAGAAAGAGCCCTTTATTCACTCAGACTAGATCTCCCATCTTCACAATCGGTCAGCCACTTTACTTTTTATGTAGCATAAAGACAAAGGATTTGTCTTTGGAATCCCATGTAGCATTTTAAAGAACAGTGGCTTCAACAACATTGGTTATGTTGTCTTTTTATGATTAGCAAGAGGAATTTAAACAAGAGGCCAGGGATGCATTTCTACCCCTGAATATGTACGGTATATTGTGACTAGACAGTTTTGGATGTCTTAGGTTGTACCAAATGGACATCTACTGCACTGCTAAATAAGGTCCAACCATCACAGGATTTTGGA
Source organism: Centroberyx affinis (assembly GCF_046629955.1). Lineage (NCBI taxonomy): Eukaryota > Metazoa > Chordata > Actinopteri > Beryciformes > Berycidae > Centroberyx > Centroberyx affinis. The sequence goes on from NW_027280269.1 coordinate 70,552, forward strand.
GTCTAATACCAATAATTAGGGAGAAAAATTAACCATATCTGCCGATTTTAAAATATCCTTCAAATGTGATTCTAAAAAGGTAATTCACACAGGTCACACTGACCACGAAAATTGATTAACAGCGTTAGGCAGTAGTGGGTTTAAGTCTGTTGTGAGTTATTAAAGGGGGGCGGGGACACTGGAATCCACTGATGAGCCTTCTTGCGGTACCGTGGGCCTAATTCAACGAAACATCGGTGAAGGAAGGTGCCGTTTGATAACCCCAATGACTTGCCCATACTCAATCACACACTCCTGAAGGCTAGAGTATGTAGCTGCTGAATGTTGCTGCCTGTCTTATGGTCCTGTATATTAATGACAGTATAGCCTCAATGGTATTCATTTGCATGGTAGTATATCATTCTGTTAAACTCTGAATTGGGCCTTTATATGAATGCTCACCTTGGATTATGGCACAAAGGATAGTAACATATCCTGTTTATTGACCAATCATAATAGACATTAACATTCAAATGGCAATCTGAAAAACACTTTATGCGCTGTTTTTTTGTGTTTTGGAATGGAGAATTGTTCTTTTTATCTATTAGCATTAGAAAGGACTTGCAATGTTAAGGAATGGTTTTATGAGATGGGCAGCAGTAATGAATTTCAATGGATCTAATTTGCAGCTTTATCTTTTTAGATGTGTAGAAATTGTACTAATAACTCATGCCTATCACATACTAAAGATTAGCTTGTATCTTACCAAAACTTTGAAAGCTTGGAAGGAAAAACTAAGTACAGTAGAATCATACCACTGAGATTACACAGTTGCCTTTTTGAAGGTCTCATTTAATTACATGTAGCTTGGTGAGTATCTTTCTCTTGCATGCAACTGTCTGCATCAGGGTAAATGTGCTCTTTGCCTTGCTCATGTTCAACAGTGCAGGGTTTTGTATTCAATGCTGCTGAGGCAGACAGAGAGCGTTGCTCATTGCATTGGCACATCCTGTGTTGCTCACATAGAGACTTCCTGCCTTCCTGTTGCTCTGTCACATACACCTGGGCTTGGGCTGTGCTCCTGAAGAGCCATCTGTCAGGCCAATAAACACACACACACACACACACACACACACACACAGGGTCACAGGAGGAATACAGACTGTTATTTGACAAGCACTGTTACCTGGTCTCATGTCTTGGACAAACCTCAGTTATTTGTTGAGGTCTAGTTTGCAGGTTATACATTGTAGCTGTTAATGTATTATGTGACCAACACCACTTAAGTTGGCCTATGTCTTGCATGCCTGCAGCTTGTGGTTTTATTTTTTCCATCTATGGAACTTTTTATATTGGACTTGAGTATTGTAATTTGTTCCCTCAACTGTGGTATTGTGGCTTGTTGTGGGTTGACCTGGGTGTGTGGCTGTGAGCGAGTGATGATTAGGAAAAGTGTCACTATTGCATTTGATGTAGCCTACAAAGTATTTGATGTAGCCTACATGTTATATAGGTTTTTTTTCTGGCCTTGTCGTAGTATTTGTTTAAATTTCAGGAGAGTCTAAACTGATGTCAGATCTGTAGAGTTTGGCATGCTCTAAACTCTGACAGTGTCAGCCGCTCATGCTCCAATCACAGTAAAAGTCCCACCCCTCCCCCCTCAGCCCACCAGCCAATCCCTTCCCTCATGTTTATTTATTCTGACAGCCAGCCCATGTGATCGTAGCCAGCCAACCAGACAGCTTCTGTCAGGGATGACATCACTAACTAGCTGGTTCCCTCCAGCAGCAGGGGAGCTTCATTTTCTGCTCCGAGTGTTTGTGCTAAAATGGAGGCTGGCTCCTCGCCTTAGCCTGGGCTGCCCTCTGCTCTCCTCACTCCTGCCTCAGCTCACTGATGTTGGCATGTACTAGAGCTGCCAGCGGGATGGTTCTGGATGCACCAAGCTCCAATGGGCCTTTCCAGCCTGTGGCCCTCATGCATTTTAGAGGTGAGAATAAGAGATCTGCCTCCTTTGCTGCTCTGTCTGTGTGTGTCGAGGGGAGGTGGGTAAGAATGTTGTTGCCATTTAGCAACTGTAGCTGCTAAATGGGATTTTGTAGAGGAAAATATTTGTGTCAGATTACTTTTTTAGACGTTATTAAGAGAGATTGAGAGTGTTTATCCTCTTTGTCTTGGTGGCATGTGTATCTTTGGAGGAGGAAGCGGGGGATTGTGTTAGTATGTCAACGAGGAAGGCTTTTGCCAGTGCATTGCATAGCTTAGCTACAGCGAGGGAGGGAGAGTGAGAAGGAGGAGGGCTAGTTTTGAGTCTCCCATCCCCCACCAAGACTGCTGATGTCAAAGGATGTGAGGTCAGAGCCTGTTGTCAGTGGGTGTGTGTGTCTGTATTGTATATGTATGTGTGGTGTCACTTGACAGATCTATGCTATGTAAGTGGCAATGCTGGACTTGTTTTTCAGAGTAGGCCTTTAAATCACTGTTTAGTCAGAGAAGCCTGAACCCACAGTAAATATTTCGAGTGTATTGAGTTCAGCACGGAAAACCGAAACAAATATTGAATGAATGTGTGCACTGCTTCTGTGAATGAATGTTCCAGTAGGACAAAACATGGCAGGTGTTTGTCACTCTCCCTGTAATCATGTCTTCTCCAAAAACACCTGTGGCAATACACTGGCAACCATTTAAATATGGAGCCTATCCCATAAAAGTTTGCAGCACACACTTTGACTATTGCCACAAGCACCGAGTTTTTTGTTTTTCTGTGGTGACTTGCGTGGGTGCAAAAATGGCCTCATGTAGGCCTTCAACTCAATATGAGGGTTTTGAAGAAGATGAAAAGCCTGAACGTAACTATAGCAAATATTGGCATATCGCAGACTGCCCAAATTTGTATTGATTGACCTATGTCTGCATTGGGGCAGACTATGGATTTGCCCCATCTACTACCAGCTTGGTACATATTCTTCCCCAGAGGTCAATGGGATGCCAGATCTATGCCTGAAAGCAATTTGTGTCCATAGCCGGTTTCCCGACTACAAGCTGGAGCCTGTAGGCGAGTAAAGGTTATGGGCCCAGCCATGCAGCGAGGCCTGTGTGTGAAGTCTGCAGTTGCACAGCATGTCCCTTAATATTTTAGGCCTGTTCAGAAACCCTAGTGCTGTTGTGTAACAGGAGCAGGCTTGAGGTAGACCTCTTGGCACACGGGTAGATGAGATGAGACAGTCATGGTGAAAGGGTGGACACATGCTTCAACTCGTTAGTAACAGGCATGTGCCAGAGAGGGAACACAGAGGGCAGCGGTACAATAGAAGACGCATAAAGTGGTAGCAGGTTTTCTCCCAGAAAAGTTGGCCCGGTGGCAACTGCCCTACACAGTTGAAAATGACAGCTTGATGGCAGTAAGACAGAATCAAAAAATACTCCATTGTGTCCTAAATTATGGTTCTCCATTTGATGTGGCAGCCAAAGCCTAGTGGGGAAGCAAATTAACCCAGGTGGCACGCTTGGCCTGTAATGCACTCGGGTAAACCCTGTTTGTGGGTTAGTAGTTGGATGGATGGAGTGAATATGATGTTACTACAAAGCCACTGACAGGCTTGTCAGAATGCTTCAGTGTGCCTGAATGTTGGCTTAGAAATGCTTAGCACTGAATATGGTTGACTCCTCCCAGTTCCAAGGCACCATACTGAACAAGTAAGCTGCTCCTAAGTACCTAGCATTTTTACTTTCAATATTCAAAAGAGGCCTGCACAGTAAATAAATAAATGAATGAATAATTAGAAGTTGCAATATTCGCTGTTGCAGTTTCCTCATTGCAAGAGGCTGCAGTTTGAGGATAGTGTGTTCCAGGCATCTTCCTAAGCAAGGTATTCTGGTGTTTTGCCTAATCCCTGGTCTATCAACCAATTTTCATGTCAGCTCAATGTTTTGGAAACATCCATCATTGGACACAAGGCCCCTTCATATGGATGTTAACTGAACATTGGTGATGACATTGGCAGTGATGAGTGTTTCACCATCTTTGTGTAGTAGATTGCCAACTGCCAGCACCATTTTTACATTCAAGTTGGCCACTTTAGAACATTGTTTTATACAGTTGTACCCAAGTACTGCTGGTAGTGGCTGCTAGTGCAGGTTTGTTTAAACGAAACAAGTGTGTGTCGCACAACCCACTTTTTTGTCATCACAAAATGTGATACAAAAAAGCGGAATACCCTGAATACCCCTAGGAAAAGTACAACGATCTTCATTCTTGTAGTTCTCTTGGATTGGAGTTCACCTTATTGTGCTATTCAATAGGCCTAGACTGCAGATTCATATTTTAGTCACTGACTGTAGTTGCTGTCATAACAGCTTGAAATATGCTCATTTTTCTGTGCTCACAACTAGCCACTGTTGAGTCTATATATTTTTATGTGAGGTGAGGGAAATTTGACTTGTGGTACCCAGTCCACTCCTGGTTTGATTCAGTGTCAGTACTATTTCCTGCTGTGGTTTAAAAATTGCTTCTTATTGTGATACCTAAATCAATCTTATATTGGGGCTGTGTCTACTGTAGTCAGCCTATTTTTGTTTGGGGTGAGTATCAAGGCCAATTGCTGAATTGTCAATGTCTTTTCTAGAATCGGGGCCAGTTTACCAGCCTAGGGAAAGTGTCCACCAACCAGCACGTGTTGTGTTAAAAGGCTGCTGCTAGCTGTGTGTGTCAGATTAGATTTGAGGTTTTGTATTGTGGGAACAGCTTGCAGTGTCTTCTGGGAATTTGTTGTTACAGTGATAAAGTTGTGCTGCAGGCCCTACTTGTTGCATATCTAAACCTTTCCCACTGTCTTAATGCTTTTCAGCTCATTTTTTGCAAGAATAATAATAGGCTGCTTACTATCTTTTAGGTTTCACTTGGATTTTGAATTGAATGTTGTTCTGAAGAAAAAGAGTTTGCTAATTGATCTGGGTTGTTTTCTAATGACTCCCAGATTGGCTTTTCACAGTTAGTCCGTTTCATGTCTGTCAGTAAGGCTGACACGACTCTTAGCCACAGTTGATGGGATCAGCAAATCAGCAGGATACGATTCAAACTGACCTTAGTATCCACTATAACGGCAGCAGCAGCCTGCATGCATCTCTATTAGCAGTGGTCACCCCCCCGGTCCAAAGTCCTATCCCTGGCAGTGGTCACCATGGTGATGTACACATGCAGATTGTTCATGGTGAGAGTAGACTGACTCAGAAACCATAGACTGCGAAGAAGGCATAAAACCTACCTACAGTGGCTTTAATTTGTATAAGTTGACATTTTGTTTGAATTCAGCAAAAGTAATCCCCATATTGAGTGAACATAAATGAGTAATATAATATGTCAGAATCTCAGCAATATTGATAGCGCCATTACTCTGCTATTTGGTTTCAGGGTAAATTTTGTGGCTTGGGCATCTGACCAATTGAAGCAAATTCTTTGAGCAGGAGAGCTTCGCTTTGTGTTGTCAGTCAGCTGTGTACCAATTCAGCAGGGAGGGGAAAGGGGCGTTAAGTGTGTTCGTCTTCCTGTTTTCCTTCATACCTTAAGAGTCAAAGCTCCAGGCTTTCACATCCAGGCACTTGGTAGGTTAGATATGGAAAGAGTATAAAGCATAGATTCATACTAATAACCAAAACCGTAGTGTAAAAAAATGATTGCAAAATCTAAGCAGCATTGTTTTTCCTTCAGTGAAAGTGAGCTTTCCAGTTCCAGCACTGTCATCTCTACAGACTGTAGCCTATAATAATGAAACGAGTGAGAATGTTTTGACTGCTTTGTAATAATCATTGATTTGTTTGAGGCTGCTGTTGTGTGGTTGTTAATGCATGCACGTAGGCACAGAATTATGGCTGGCTCATTGGCAATGATGAGTGTGCAATGGCTATAATAAGTTGTAATGATTCTTGAAAAGTTAATGGTTATAGACAGACAGGTGTGCCACCATATTCCTGGAAGCCAATTTAGAACATTTACATTTTAATTTATCTAGTGGTGACAGTCTTGGAACGAGTGAATTAGTGATATATGAAATCTTTGATGTAAGTCACTACATGTTGACTAATGAACTACATCATTGCAAGTGTAACAGATTAACATTGACAAACATTGCAGTGCAGTGTCCAGTGCTAGTGAACATGTATTTTCCTACATATTAAGCTTAAACCCCACACCTCCCTCCCCCTGCACACACACACTAGTATAACAAGAGAGATGTTGGTCTGTGACTGCTCTGTTAGTGTGAGAGACAGATTTCTGATACAGCGTCTGTAGACACACCTCATTGGTGTTCTCTCTGGTGTTAAATAGGATTAGCAATCTGTCTTGTAAAGAACATTAGGGAACTTTGTCTGTTCTCCTTTGAAGCCGAAGCAAAATCTTCACACACGATGACTGACTCCTTATCTCCTGCCTTCCCTCCCTTTCTGTCTTGTAGATGTTCCGCCTGCAGAGCAGGAGAAGCTGTTCATCCAGAAGTTGCGGCAGTGCTGCGTCCTCTTCGATTTTGTTTCAGACCCACTGAGTGATCTGAAATGGAAGGAAGTGAAACGGGCGGCGCTGAGTGAGATGGTGGAGTACATCACCCACAACAGGAATGTCATCACAGAGCCCATCTACCCAGAGGTGGTTCACATGGTCAGTACTGAAACAGAATGGCTTAGGGATGGATATTGTTTAGTATAGGGATGAGGTCAAAACTTGTTGAAGCCACACTTAAGTCAAATGGCATTAGTAACTGTTTCAGCCTGCATAGAGTACTAGATTGGTTGGGTTTACTGCATCATTGCAACTCATCAGAAATCAGAAATGTAGCTATGTTAAACTGTCTTTTGTAATTTCCCAAACGTCCTGGGATACATTGTATTGTCCTGTGTAGCACACTCCACCCATTTGGGTGGAGGATAGAACACACCATAAAAAGTGCCAAATTAACCACAGCCTGGTTGAAATATCACCTATTTAATCTTCTAATCTAAACATTTTCATGGGGTTATCCAATATTGAAATAAATTGGTAAATTTACAGCCACAGTCTTCCATTATGGGTAACATAGTATGCAGTGTTTGGTTAAAAACCAAACACTGCATAAATTGCAGCCTTTCTGGTTGTGTCAGATTGCCTCAGATCAGTGAATTAGGCAGTAGAAACAGGGTTTCTTACAGGAATGGTCACTTCTGTTAACCCTTGAGTTGCATGTTCATGAGTTGCCATCTCTCACAAAGGTTATGACCACAGAAGAGCCTTGTGACTCAATATATTGAATGCAACTGTAGCACTCCTCAATCCATTTGATATGCCATTAAGAGCTACAAAATGGTCTGCCATTTATAAACGCGTAGATCTACTTTTTTCATCTGGACTTTATTCTATTTCTGCACCATGGGAAGAGAAGCTACTGTGGTTGCCATTGGCAGGAGTACTTGCTGGTTATTTCAGACCCATTTATTCTTATTTTTTTGCTCCTGACTGAGTCATAGGAAACTCACATGAGCATCACTGACCTCAGTTTGAACCAAAGGATGTGTCACATAAACCTAACTCTACTGTTATCCTTTCAGTCTTTGGTAAGCCATTCTGTAGCTATTGCTCAAAATAAAGTCTGGCATGGCAGCCAATGTAATACAACTCTTACAGTTTCTGGAATGTTATTTTATTGGGCATTATTGGTCTAAAGTGATACATTTATTTATTTATTTGCTCCAGTGATCACTTAGTGGTGTTTGCAGAGTGTCGTCCCTTATGAGCTTGCTATAGATGGGAGCATCCGTAGCGACTACCTGTGCAGATCTGAACCCGTTCCTTTCTCTTGGGCTGTACTCAGTCACTGTCTGACTGCCATGAAACTGCTACTGTATCTTTATTTGATTGAAATGGGTTCCTCTGAGATCGTGGCCTGGATGTGTTATGGTGCCAGGTTCGCTTTCCCCAGCCAAATTAAAAAAGCCTTTGATCTTAATAAAAGCCCTGCCTCAATGCCACATGGTAAACTGCAGATGATCAAGGTGCAAATTTACCCCCATTCTCCTTGCTGTATTTGATCAATGCAGCAGAAAATGCAAGGGTGCTGCCAAATCAGCATGAAAATATACTCTTATTCCTGGCTGCCCCCTTCCCTTGCCCCCTTAACGACAAGGACACTTTGAAGTCCACTGATGGCTTTCATCATCAAAGTGTGGAGATTGACACGACAAACTCCTTTATAGCCATAAAGAGTGTATTCTTATGGTAAGGGCGTACACGTTATTTTATCACACAAGTCCTTGTTCTTTCAGAGCACGATTGATGCCACACTGTTCTAGCTCTAGCACAGCATTTTGGTCATTTGGTTTTCCATTACTCCCATTCTCGGGGGGGGGGGGGATGGCGGGATGGCAGGATGGCTTCTAGTAAGAATATAAACATGATCATGAGTGAGTCTGTCTTGACCTCTGGTGTACGGCACTCTGGAGAGAGTGTCTGAGTGTGCTCTCTGAAGAGTGAGAATACACTGAGAGGGAAGATGGATGGACTAAACTTGTTAATTGATCAGTGCCGCAAGAGAGGCAAATTCCAGCAAATCTTCTAACTTTGTTTCATTATTTTTCATGAAGATATGTGGCGTTTTCTCATTAACATTTTGATGGCAGATTTGGAAGATGTATTAAATGCAACTATGCAATGAAACTATTACTGAAACAATCAGTATCAACAATGTCCTGCCTCTTGATGCGTCATGGTACAAAATGGGGAGTTTTGGGTATGATTTCTGTGAGATCTTATCTTTTTTTGGTAGACTGCTGCTAAGTGATGCCTCAAAAGCAACAGTTGGGGACAATGAACTGCTGATAGACCAGTTCACAGAGGCTATAGAGTATTGCACCAGTGGCTATTTTAACATTTGCCCACGAACATTGTGGCTAGGAAAATTCATCTGTTGTGTTCACTATTTTATCTGTCAAATGGGTTTTTGGAATTCAGACAATGTTTTGTCAAAGTGGCAGGTGCAGTAGACAAACTTTCCAGCCAGTGCTAATGTTTACCTGCATTTGGCAATGGCAAGTGTTAATTTCCCACCTTGGATAAGTACAAGACAGTTTAACTGCAGTGTAGAGAAGGTGAGTCTAGGTTTGTTCGATACAGGGGGGGTGTTTGTGAATGCCACAATCACCTGTTGAGCATCCTGCAGGAATAGTGGGTAAATAGTTATTAACTCTATTAATACCTGCCTTTTTTATTTTTTCCTTTTGAAAATCCAAGTCAGGTTTCTACATAGGTGCTCTGCCTAGGATAGTGGCTATATCATATCCTGTGTATTGGTAAATATAACACTCACAGTCTGTTAGATAAGCTGGTTGGAAGGAGAAAAACAAAACTGCATTAAAGGAGGAAAACCGACAGACACAAGAATGCCTGTAAATGCCATTCTAAAAGGTCTTGACATTCTGTCATGCCCCTGCATGTGCTCCATGTCCTAGTTTGCAAAACTGGTTTACTTTACTGGTATTCAAATTTGTGACTAGAGCAGAAAGATCATCCAGGTAAATAACAGAGTGCTAATCTTCAAGGGTGGGATGATATGCCAGGCTCAAGATACTATACAGAGTTCAGAATAAAATATTTTTGCTATACCAAAATTAATGGTATACTTAATAGTGTTACTGACTTGAATTGTTACCCAGTGTAACTTTTATTTTTTAACTTATGATGCTTACTGTGAACATTTTGCCACCATGACATACTGTGATAATATGGCCTGTTAGGGAAAATGCCCCATTGTGAAATTCAAACTTGTCATGTCTATTGTCATATTCTATTGTGCTGTAGGCAATGTGTGAATCTTCTTTGCGCTGAGAATATCTGTCCTCGCTAGCCTGTTTTCACACTGAAAAGCTTTCTAAAAAGCAGTATTTAGAAACCAATTCAGTATCCACTAGAATCCATAAATTTGCAGCAGTCCCCTTTCATACACATCCCCTAGTTCTAATTTTGTTGCTTAGCAACACAAGAATTCCCAACTTAATTCCCTATCTAAAAAAAAAAATAGAAAATGGTAATTATATAGCCATTTTTCTTAGCAAAATTTAAAATGCTTTAAAATGTAAAGAAAGAAAAAAGCAACTTGATTGTTTGAATTTTTCACACATACGAGGCTATTGGATATCTCAGTTTGAGGAAAAATTTTATTTAAGCGAAGTCGTCATTATCCAGTGACTCCAAACTAATGGTTTTGTTCTGTAAAAGTAAGAGATTGGATCAGTAATTGATATCTGTATGGAGAGTGGTATCAGTGGACTCCTAGTCTTGAGTGTCTCTGGATCTTCAGTGGATTGTTGTGTTGACCTAGCTTTCTCTGTTTGTTCCCCAGTTTTCTGTGAATATGTTTAGGACATTGCCGCCATCGTCCAACCCCACAGGGGCAGAGTTTGACCCAGAGGAGGATGAGCCCACGCTAGAGGCTGCGTGGCCACATCTGCAGGTACACACACACACACACACACACACACACACACACACACACACCACCTTGGTTGCTCATTGTGAGTTGATGAAAATCAACCCATTCTTCTGTTCCTGTCCAGTGTTTAAGTCTCTGCCCTTCTTTCCGCAGCTCGTCTATGAATTCTTCCTTCGGTTCTTAGAGTCGCCGGACTTTCAACCAAATATAGCGAAGAAGTATATTGACCAGAGATTTGTTATGCAGGTGAGTGTTTAACAATGGGACTTTGTATGCAGTGTTATAAGTATATGTTTTTGACAGCAAGAGGGCAAATTATTAACATCAATGATGCTTGAGCATACTTTTCTCTTTTGATAGATCTTTGTATTTGAAATTATTAGAGTGCTCAGTTGAATTTGCTATCAGTGTCTCTGTTGTGAAGTGAGGTTTTTCTAATGTTTGTCTTTTTGGTGGCCAGCTGTTAGAACTTTTTGACAGTGAAGACCCCAGGGAAAGAGACTTTCTAAAGACCACTCTACATCGCATCTATGGAAAGTTCCTGGGTCTGCGAGCATACATCAGGAAACAGATTAATAACATATTTTATAGGTGAGTAGTGGTTGAGTTGGATGCATTAGTGACACTTGTTACACTAATGTGAACACTAATGGATTTTATTTTGATAAATGTATCACCTTGACATATCCTCATGTTTTTGGTGTGCTTGTTATTTTTCAGGTTCATTTATGAAACTGAACATCATAACGGAATAGCAGAATTACTGGAAATATTAGGCAGGTAAGGGAGGTGCACCAATACCACTTTTTTGCTGTTAATACTGAACACTAAACTTTAAAACATAGCACCTTTTTACAATTTTGCTTTTGCCTCATTGCCAATAATGGTTTTCAGTAGTAGAAAGAAGCACTTTCATATAGACACATGCAGCCTTTGTCTCCTGTCTCTGACACTTCCAGAGTCCAGTTGAGTCATAATCTTTGATTGCCAAAAATAACACTAATATTAGCATGGCTTCAATGGGTACTATCTTAAGCAGTGTAGTATTATTAATTTCTGTTGCCTGGGAGTAGGCAAAACTAAAAGAAAGCCAACAAATATCAGCTATTGGTTAAGAATTTTGTTTACACCCACCCTAAGGGCAGCTATAGCATTGTATTTCCCTTATGACCATCTCTTTCTCTTTGATCCTCGCAGCATAATCAATGGATTTGCATTACCATTGAAAGAGGAGCACAAGATATTCCTGTTGAAAGTTCTGCTGCCTTTACACAAAGTCAAGTCTCTTAGTGTCTATCACCCACAGGTGACAATTTTTTGCCATTCACTTTTGTGCAAGAACATTAAGTTTCTGTTGCTCTTCTAAGAAGAAAACCTTATTAAATTAGTGTTTTACATGCTGTGATTTTGTTCGAATGAATAACTTTTTGTCCTGTCTTTCTCCATTAGCTAGCCTACTGCGTGGTGCAGTTTCTAGAGAAGGATAGCACACTCACAGAACCGGTAAGATTTGATTAATGAATGAATGAAAATCAAATATCGTTGATTGACTTACACTTATCCTGTCTACCCAAGCTAAACTTAGTTAATGCCTCTATCAACACAAAGAGTCCTTTGCTTCAGTCTTCTGTTTGATGCCATTTCATTAGCATGCTCAGTCGTCATGTGATTAGTCTGGTGATTGCTAGTCCTCTGTTAGTATTGATCAGAACAGCGTTTCTGCATGTGATGTGCAACTGTGCAAAACTGGTTTACTTTACTGCTACTTTATAGCCTCCCTGTGTGCGTCACAGATTACTACACTACACCACCGTCATTAATTAGTGCTAATAAACTCTAAAACTAATGCTTACAAATTTTACATATTTCATTCAGGTTGAGTTTAGTTGACTTAGGGCACGCTCTTCAGGAAAGGTTGAGATGCACGAGGAATATCATTCATATTCAGACTACAGGTGCTTATCTCTAAATTTGGCTGTCCATCAGAAATATATGAAGTAGTCTTTAATATGGCGTCTGGGTTGCCAAGTTTTATTATCTGAAGGTTTTGGAAAAGGCCAGAGAAAATGCATTCAATTTATGCTAGAAACTTTTGCTAAATATTGTAGGTAATTTCCCTGCTTGGCTTGTTTGATTTCAGGGCAATAGATAGGACAACAAACTATCTGTTTTATTGGGTTTAAGTAGAGCAGTAGGCTGTCGTCTATTTATATGAAAGAAACATTGCTTACATCTTCAGTCCCACATGATAGACAAACACTGATATACAAAGAAATGTATTTCTCAGCCTCAGATTCCATTCTCAGTGCTTTCCTTCTGGCTACCATGAATGTGGATTGTGGATTGTTTTCTTAATTTTTTTGAATTGTTTGAATCACAGCCTTGTCACCCTCATTGTGAGCCCGCTACATTACTGTGTATGCTGTATCTCTCCGAATATGTTGCTTATTCTGTCTGTGGTCTTGTACACAGAAAATCAGTTGGACAAATCACCTGTCTAAAAGTCATTCTCAATCCCATTGTAAGCCTGTTGTCCTGTCTTTTTTGCAGACGGTGATGGCTTTGTTGAAGTACTGGCCAAAGACCCACAGTCCAAAGGAGGTGATGTTCCTCAATGAACTGGAGGAGATCCTGGATGTCATTGAGCCTTCTGAGTTTGTCAAGGTCATGGAGCCTCTCTTCAGACAGCTGGCCAAGTGTGTGTCCAGCCCGCACTTTCAGGTCCGACATCCATCTCAGTGCACGTGATCTGTGTGTGTGTGTGTTTGTGTATGTTTGTGGTATATGTATTGCACATGCATAGGTATGTGTTTTTCAACCAGCTGGATTAGTGCTTGCGTGTACCTTGAAATCTGTGCGTTACTTCTATTGTTTTCCTCTCTAAAGTTGTGTCTGTGTACATATGTAACTCTGGTATAAACTGAATGTGGTGTCACGTGACCTGTGTGTGTGTGTGTGTGTGTGTGAGTGTATGTTTATGGTATATGTATTACACATGCATAGGTATGTGTTTTTCAACCAGCTGGATTAGTGCTTGCGTTTACCTTGCAATCTGTGTGTGTCATTTCTGCTGTTTTCCGCCCTAAAGTTGAGTATGTGTACAAATATGTAACTCTGGTATAAACTGAATGTGTTGTGTTGTAGGTGGCAGAGCGAGCGCTGTACTACTGGAACAATGAGTACATCATGAGCTTGATCAGTGACAATGCTGCCAGGATTCTGCCCATCATGTTCCCAGCTCTTTACCGCAACTCCAAGACCCACTGGAATAAGTGAGTCACAAACACTCTTTCCACTGTGTGTTTATCTCTGTGTGTTTCTGCCTTTCTTTCTGATGATGAGATGTGATGGTAGTGTAAGTACGTGAATCAAGTTGCCTCTCCGTAATCTTCTGTTTGTTTGTGTTTGCAGGACGATCCATGGGTTGATCTACAATGCTCTGAAACTCTTTATGGAGATGAACCAGAAACTGTTTGATGACTGCACCCAGCAGTTCAGGGCAGAGAAAAGCAAGTAAGGCCCAAGCCTGCCATCTGCTTTAGATAGATACTGTAGGTTGAGCAGAGGGGGTGATAACAGCTCAGTCCAGTGTTGGAATGCAGTACTCTATTTACAGCAATTTCAGACACTGTCAAGCAAGAGTCCTAGCACAAATCACTAGCTGCTTTGTCATAATGGTGTCATTTTCAGTTCACAACTTTCAATAGTTTCCTCTTATAGGTTTATAAAGTTTATCATTTTATAATACTTATTCATATCCTTGCCTATGTTTAATATCTGCCTGTTTTTAAGTCTGTAATTTATTTATTAAGTTGTTGCTTAGTGTCAAAGCAGATGATTGAACATAATTTTGTGACATTAAAATGCATTTGTGGATTGGCTTATTATAACTTAAACTAAAATTCTACCTTATAACACTTTGACACTTAAAAGCTAACAGCTATTGGTGATGTTTCTTGCATTTCTGGGCCCATTTTGTGGCCAAAAATAGACAACGTGACGTTGCATCCAGATATTTCCAGTGCAACTACAATGGAGTTTGATAGCAGAACATTTTTCAGCTATATTGTAAACATCAGGTTTTAGTTTCAGCCTTCAGAATCACAGAGCAAGGGCTTCTTAATAGACTCACAATTTTGCACTGACATTTAACAATCATGTAGGGAGAAATTCATCGTAGAAGAGGCAGAGATGCCAATTTCTCCATTGACAGTAGCCTCAGTAGACCAGAATTCAATGCAGCCACAAGACATGTTGCATTTTGAGTAAAGAGCACGAGACTCACTTGTTTTCGCCTGGAAAAACTCGCTCTCTTGCTCTTACTGTTATATTGCTATTGCTCTCTCCATCTACACATATTAAGGCTGTCAATTGCCCCTAAAATAAACTGACTATGAATTGACTGAAATGAGTCAAATTTGGCTGAAATTCAAATATAAATTATGAAATTTACATAATATTGACACATGAAAGCAGGGCACAGTGACCGGACAATGTGTTCCAAACACATTGATTCTCTCCGTAGTTGATTCACATCATGCATGTTTTCAGTTGCCTGAAAGATTTGAGTTGGTGTTTGGCTGAATCTGGTCTTTTACTGAGGGGAATCCAGATACCTTCCAATCGCTTGGAGGAGCAGTTAGGAGGAGTAGTAATATAGTTGTCAGGCTGGTGTTTTCTGCCATGATGCCACTAGAAAGAGCATGTGTGTGCTAAAAACAGACTAGCAGGCTAGTAAAAGAGTGTCACAAGAGCGACAGAATGAGAGAAAGTCATTCTGGGAAACACAGGAAATCACTAACTGAAGGGGAAGATGAAGCAGGTTGAGAGCAAGGATACACCAAAAAAGTAAACTACAACACAAACTTCAGGAATGCACTGAACATCACAGATTGATGTATAATGGTGTAAGAGGATCTGACGGTGGATTTTTCCTTTTTAAAGCAGTTTCTAATGATTTTGTCTGTGTTTTGTTCTGTGTGTTAGAGAGAAAAGCAAGTGGAAAGAGAGAGAAGAAGCGTGGCTGAAGATTGAGAATCTGGCCAAGTCAAACCCACAGGTGAGCAGAGAGCCTTTAACACAGCAGTCCTATTGATGCCAGGGTTGCACAATTAATCGTAGATAATCATGTGTTGCAATTTTATCTTTTTTAATCATCTAATTTGGTGATATTGAAGTGTTTCTTATATTTTCAATTCCCCTGAAAGTCCCGGTCTGGTAGATCAAGTGCTATTCTTGTCACTGCTGCGAAAAATAATCCAATAGAGGCTACTGAACAAGAAGTCCCACACACTGTCTCTACTCAATTGCATTCTTTTTATTTAAGGGTTACAATATTTCGGTCCACAGACCTTCATCAGGTACCTGACAGTTGACACTGTGTCAAAACCAAAATGAAAATGAAATGGAGAAGCAGGCAGAGAAACCTTGCATAGAGAAACCTTGCCTGGTTTTTAACCAGGCGACAAGAAGTACAGATGCTGTGCAGAGTTTGCCTTAGGGTTGTAGCTACGCCCTGCAGTAATAAAGTAGTAATTATTTATTGTTTGACTTTTGTAAATAATGACCGCAATAAGAGTTAGTCAGTAAGGATTTACTAAAATCCCAAATAAGACGTGCTAAATTGCGTTTGCAATTGAACAGATAGCATGTGTGGTAAATTCTCTCGTTGCGGGAATGCAGGAAGAATAATTGCATAATAATAATAATGATTGAACAGGTGCAAACAATCATATTTAAATTGCACGGATGACGACATTGTGGCATAGTTGTAAATTCAGGAACTGAATGTTGTGAATCCTCACCTTTTGCCCCGAAATCCTTGCTCTGCTTAGAAAAGGCAAATGCATATAGTGTTGCCAGAGGGTCCTACTTGTGTACTGAGAGAGCCTGGTGTATACCCAGCTGACACCTGGGGGCGGCTGTGGATAACAGATAAGCAGGAGCATGCACACAGGTCCATGTATTGAGTGTGATTGTGCATGAGAGACACCTGTTCCTCCACATTACCACAGCTTCAGACATCTAGACCTATTGAAATACCCATCTACTGCAATAACCATGAATGTCAATAATTGCACTCTATATTACAAAAAATGTAGAGATTATTGAACCTTTTGTTTAGTCTAAATGTGTCTGCCCTCCCCCTTACTTTGGTCTTCTAGTGCCTCACAGTTCTTCCTCCCGTTCTCTTGTCCCTGTACAGTTCCTGTTGTACATTGACGCAACAGGTTTGGGCAGTCCAATGGACATGGAGACAGACGGCCCACTGCTAGACGATGTCCAGATGCTAAAGAAAACGGTAGAGGAGGAAGCCACACAGGTAAGGAATCGGGTGTTGGTTTGTGGGTGTAGCAGTGATTGCGCACGTGTGCCAGTGGTGTGACATACTGTAGGCTTTTGTGGTTGGTGCTCAAATAACACACAGAAACTTGATGTACAATATGTGTGCCCTGTTTAAACTTTTGCTAGGCTTAGTGCTAGGATTTAATGGAGAAGTTGAAAGGGTTGTTCACTTTGCTTTTTCTAGCTAAAATACATTTCTGAAATTTGGTCAGTATTATCCTCTGGCGGTCTGGAGAAAGGCTTCCATGCTTTTACCTTTGTCTATTCTTGCTTCAGTTATAAGTTTCTCTCAAGCCCTTCAACGAACCTCTACAAAAACACACTCATGGGCTGGCTTATGTGACACATTTTTTAGCAAGTTACTTAAGTTTTTACTTTCATGCACCTTGTTTTTTACTTTGTTTGCTTTCAAAGTAAAATGTTCATCATAGAGATTAGAAGCTGCCTCATGGCCAGGAATCAATCTAATGCGCGTCAGTCACCTTGTCTCCAACATGGCCCTAATGTACTTTCCTTTCAACCACTTATTCTTTCAACTGGCCACACTTCCTTGTGTTATATCCATTACAGTGGATACATCCACTTGGCTTTGCGCCCTCTCAAAAGTCATCACTTGTAGGCGTTTCACTGAGTGTGTCTTGGGTCAAGTATCGGTCTCGTATTTGTTTATGTAGGCCTATTTTGTATTTTATAATTTTATTCATTGCATTATGCCCAAATAAAATCATATATCTGTAAAGTGTAATCTTAAAATTATGCTTCTCTAGCGAGCTAGCTAGCTAAATGGCTACAGCTATTTGGATGTGATGGGATAGGTAGGCTAGCAAGTTAACATTACTTGTTTAACCGACTAGAGCTAAAGTTGGCAGCTAAAATATTTGAGGTTACTTCAGGTAATGTTACATTCCCTCACTTACCTTCATAAATTATTTAGCTTGTCAAGATGATTATTTAAAGCTGACAGACATGGTCATATAAATCGGGAAATCCTGACACCACCATCTTCCATCTTCCATTCAAAGACAAAGAGGAACTAGAAATAAAAATGTAATGACCGGGTGGATTTGAAAGCCGGATCTTTACCTGAATGTGATTGGTTCTCTGGCACTGCGACTGTTGTGTGCATTTGCATAATACTTTTCTCATCACATTGTGGGCCTGGTTCATGTTGCCGCCTCGCTTCTCTTAGACAATGAATGGAGGCAAACTGTTTGCCTAGTGAAATCGGATCTGTTGTGCAACTACTTTGAGACACGTTTGTTTGGATCAGATTGTATGATACTGAAATGCCATTCTTTGCTATGGGTTTGTTGAAAGTGTAAGAACAGGGTGATTGAGAGGGCAGTCTGATGTTTTTTTCTTTGGTCAGGATCGGATTTCAAAGGTGGGAAGGTGACACTGATGAATATCACACTGTGTTGTTCACTCCTGTTCACCAGCTGAGGACATGTTGACAACACGTGACGGCCACTAAGAGACCAGCCTCGGTCACCATAAACTAAAGTTCAAGAGTGGATGTAACAGTGGGGGTCCCCACTGTGGATTGTAGATGCACAAGTGTGCACAAGTTACACCTCTACAGTGTGTATTTGTGCTGAATGTGACTGACCCCTATCCACTCTGCCTCTCTCCCTCACCCCATCTCTCCAGCTCCAGAGGGATCAGCGTAGGGACCGTCCATTGATGCGGAGGAAATCAGAGCTTCCCCAGGACATCTCCACTGTCAAAGCCCTGGAGACGCACCGGAGGGCTGAGGACATGTTGACAACACATGACGGCCACTAAGAGACCATCCTAGATCACCATAAACCAGCAGCAGCATCCACAGAGGAACCACAGGCCCACGGCGGCCGGGGCCAGCACAACAACAGAACTACGGTATCTCAGTCCAGCCCAGCCCAGCACAACACAGAACTGAACACAAGAGTCCCAGCTCCACCTGACACTGAAAATGCCTGTAGCCAGACATCTAAGCCTGGTTTGGCTGTAATTCTGTCGGGACAAGTGGTGCTCGGCCCTGACCGATTTCCCCCACCCCCCCTAGTTGTAGTCCAGCAGAGATGTCACTGGTGCTGGACGGTCCTGCATGACCAGAACATGCACCATGCCCTGAACTTCGCCCAAGATAGTGTTTTTGTCTCTCTCTCTCTCTCTCCTCCCTCTTTTCCTCTGTCACTTCCTCTCAACTTGTTAATGTTTTAGGGGTGCTGTGCTGCCCCCTTCTGGTCATTTCTCTCAGGTGTTCTGTTCTTCTGTATGTGAGCTGTCTTTCTCTTGCCTCCTCTTTATAGATGTCAGGTGCTTGTACAAATAATATGAGCCCCCAACTGTAACCTCAGCAGAGGATTTCTTTAGTTTGAATAAAAAAAAAAAAATCAGTTGATAATAAAAATGTCAATTGTTTCTATATATTTAACATTAGCTATTTTTCTCATAACATTTAAACTAGACAGCTGTTTATATTTTTTCCTACATAGTATGAATATTATGAGCTATCCTCACCTCTAGCAAGGAGAGGAAAACACACTTCCCATCTGTATAGCCGTTACTGCTAGGAGCTTGATATTTTTCCCCGGTCCATCTTCCATGCCCTGCAATGATTCATGGATCTTTTTGTTAATCAGGACAGGGTCATCTCGGACTCGCCAGTAGCGTGCGTCTGTGTCTGGAGTAGAAGCGTTGTAACACGGTTCTGTCCATCCGAAAGTGCTGGCCTGACAGAGGTCCAGGTTCCAGGTTCTTCCATCCAGTGGATCTCCGTTCCTGTGTAGAAGCATAGTTTGGTGCCAACTTCACTTAACGTAGTGTTTTTTTCCTAAACTGTTTTTCTAATTGTGTAGGCAACAAGTTAACACGGGTTGCGGTGTGTGTGTTGGTGGCTCAAACAATGGTCAAATGGTTCATCATAATTACACGTTTGGATCCATTTGATTGGTACTCGGAATCAGTCCAAGCTCAAGCCTGGTTTGCTGCGCCAGTTACATGAGAGGGGATTTGTCAAGGGACACACGTGCTTCTGAATCCCTGTGGATCTATTTTTGGTCTCCCATTCACATCCAGTCATTTAGGTAATGTGTTTAACATGGTCATTAGCGCACACTATTTGTCACCGTCATTCGTGAGGCTTACGAGAGGTCAGAGAGATGTTGTTCGTAGTCGTAGAGTTTACAAACTCCCACTTTGATGCAGACACCGTGTCACAGTGGGGTTGCAAGAGGAATCAAAGGAGGGCATATTCTTGCGGGAATTGTGCTGACAGCTTGCTTTTTCTACTCTTCTCAAGCAAGACCCTTTTCTTTATAAAAAGCTTGTTAGAGATTAGACTGCTTCATTGACAAGATATGTTTGGTTTGAAGAGGTCAAACACAAGCCTTTCTTTTCACAGTGCCTTTTATAGTCTAAGGGGATATTGGCTCAGCTGAGAGTAGAGTAGTAGCGTTATCTAAATGCCAAACGTTTAAAATTGTAACATTAGTTTCCAGAAGGATGCATTCAAGTCCGTACTTCGCACACCTTGTTAACAGCAAAGTGCATCTGAGCTGCTTTGACTACAGCACATGCCTTGTTAAATCTACAAAGCAGATTTGTAGTGGTGAAGCTAGAGAGGAGAAGCAGAGGAGTAGCCCCCAACCACTTCAACAAAAGAAGCACTTCCTGATGAAACTTGAAGAAAAGAAAATAGAAACATAGCTGAAAAACTAGTAACTAATTGAAATCCGTGATGCTGTCTGTCTTGGTGTGTGGGGTCAGCTCTCCTGTGTGCCTACTGATAAGAGCTAGCCGACGCGGGAGAGGAAACCACCTCCCATTGTAACTTCTCATTCTGTGCCCCCCTCTATCCCATTCCACTTTTAATTTGTGTCCTTGTTCGGCAGTACCATTGTTTGACCCCCTCCCCCTCCCAGACCTGCACACTGGCTGTACTTCCCCAGTAAAAGCCTACTACCCTTTAGGGATCTTTATTTGGACATCTGTTTGATCTGCTTCTGGATGCTTGCAACTTATTTTTGTTGTGGTTTTATTTTTCCTTTGCCTGCAGAACCTCCTGTCAGTGTTTTGACTGAATGTGCAAATTGTAAATAATAACCACGATCACATTGTTTCGTTCTCTCCTTGTTTGTCTTAAAGAATAACATTCACCAATGATTTTATGCTTTTACCAAAACCCCATCCCCTACCCCAAGTCTTGCAGTGGATTTGATAAAAGGAAAAAATTCTTCCACCCCTTCAGTATTCCGCATCCTCTGGGATTGTTGGTGTGCTGTACGAGTAGCTCAGCACAAGGCTGGTTGTCATCCAGTGCTCTTGGAGCAGAGGAGTGTCCCGTTGGTGACTGTTGTTCTTCATGAAATGGCTTTAATAATGGCTTCTTTGGAGCTCTCTTCATTTTACATAAGCTTTGTTGTTTTTTTTTCTTTGAACAGAATGATTATTGCAAGTGTCCTTTAGTATACGTCTTGTACTAAATGGCTTCATCTAATATTGTACATATAATGTACTTTTATTTTATGTTATAACTATTATTAAATGGTAGATTTCATATTTTGTACAAAGTACCCCGTGTACAGAATACAGAGGTTATTAGCAACTGCAGACAGTTGGTATGTGGCACAGACTTCAACACATGTGACTATTTACATTTAGAAACCGTATAGAATTTGGATAGTTTTTTATCGATTTGTAATCTGACATCTTTCCGTTTTTGTTTCCACCTCCAGACATATGTGTTGAGATCCTACATACATTAGCTTTTTGTGTGTGCTTTTATCCAAATCTCCAGTGGTGTACATCTATCTATATACGGCAAATAAAGAGAACATGTGAGTTTTATATTTTCATCCTAAAAAAAAAACCGTTGTGCGTGTCATTATTAGCCGGTCTGATTCAAACTGTCTTTTTCTGCCATTCAGCGCTCTAGATTCTGCCCAGAATCACAGCCTTTCCCATTGTAGGGTTTGACTTCCCACATTCACAGTACATGCTGTCCTCAAAACATTAACACATACTAACACATCTCTCCTAATTGGAAAAGCACTTGTCAAGACTTGCTCGGCATTGACTTTGGTTCAAACAGCGGTCAGTCCTGAAAGGTGTTTAGACAATGACCCTACATTCTAATTGTCAAACGACAAAATGCAACCGTTTCCCTTCCTTCCCTTCACTGTACTTGTTGGCTTTAGACAAATAGATCAAGGGAAGGTTACAGGGAAGCTTGGCTGCATTCCAGAAATGTTCACAGCTGCTTCGTTGGTTCCTTCTCTCGTTACCACTCATCTATCGGGAAGAGAAGGGAGGCGGGATGAATCGAGATAGCATCTGCACTTCAGCATCATCGCTGAAATGTCAGTTGATCACCTGATGCCAATAGATCTCCTCTAAAAGGAGAGTTCTAGTCTGTATGTACCAAGATATGATGCATAAACTTTCAAATCTTGAAGGTGTTTCAGAAAGTTTTCTTATTCCTTTTTTCTTAATTGATTGTCCAATCATCTCACATCTAAGAAGCGCAGCATTTCACAGACTCTGCTGATCACATGACAAACAGTTATACTTTACTCCCTGGAGAGGTGCCGAAGGAGACAGCTTTTCTCATCTCCTTTGTTCATGACGTTATGCTGTCTGCTGTCCTGATAACAAAGGTTTGCGGATCACGGAGGAGGAGGAGGACGAGTGATTATTGAGCATCGTCTACTGAAAGAGACTCTGGGATGGGTGTTAAGCAGCTCCTCTTGACTACTGATGCTTCAGGCAACATGGCGGCATGAGTATTGATTGGGGGTTACAGAGGAAAGAAATGTTTTTTTTGTTGTTTTTTTTTCCCCTACCTTTATTAAATATTTAGAATTCTGGGATGGAGAGGTACACATTTAATATAGGTATATTACATTTTCTTACAACTTTCCCTGGTGATGAAATATGATGTCATAGGATAGCATTTGTAGTTAAGTTAATTGCATTTTCCATTTTCCTTGAGCTCAACAGCCAAGAAACAACACAAAGACTCTTTTCAAATTTTAGGAGAATGTTTACTTTACAAAAGTGTAACAACCTAAAAGCCAATTTCAGTGTAACCTCCCTTATTGCATTTTCTTTCATATGACAAACTAAAATACAGTCCTTTGATGCCACCTTCTGGAGGAAATGGGGAAACATTAATCATTTCTGGTCATTGTGCTGTTGATTGAGTTACAATATCGCTTTCATCCACATACGTGCATTGTGCTAATTTCTATTTAGGGGGTTTTAGAATAATAAAAGAGAGAAAAACAATCCAGTGCAGTCTTTGCCCTTTGAAACCAACTATTTTACACAGTCAACATGGATTGCCAGATCTACCATACATTGGAGAATGTTTTCTTGGAGGTAGAAAGAGACTGAGATCAGCTGACTGAAAACACAAAAATAGAACATTTCTGACACAAAATGGGTCAAGGTCTCAAGCTTAGTAATTTTAGCTTTTTATTTATATAATTGAAATTTTTGATATTGGTTTGCTGTTTTTGTCCTGAACATTAATGACAATAAATGTTTTGCCCATGGCTGGAAGTAGAGTGGTCCTGCATCCTCTGGCATTTTATATAATATCGTGCATGGAATCACTTTCACGTAAACTCAAATGAAAAACAAATCAAAAAGACAAGCCTCAATTGACAATGCTTTCATGTTATATTTGTTGCATTTTATCCAAATGATTAGAAATGTGGCTCCATGTCTCTTGTTTAAAGGGGATATTGCTGCGTGTAGGTGCTTTTGTTTGAAATCAAATATTGGTCGAAATATTGAAAGGGGACGCATTAACCAAATTAGCACCAGCATTCTAACTGAATTCATACCAATCAAAAGATGTATAAATATTGTCTTCATGAACAGATTTCAGTGCTTGCTTGTTAATAGGAGATGCTGCTAGGCGCCATCATCAGCCATTCACAGATGCCCTCAGGCCTTTTAATTGGCTTGTCTGAGGTCACTTAGTTCCATTCCCATTCATTTGGAGACAACAGTCACGGTTGGCACCCGCCCGCCCCTCTTGTGTCTAGCACCCCTGCTGGGATCCGCGCTGAACCGAAATTAACCTGCACATGGACAAGGAAACAAACGGACTCTCACCTTTTTCACCTCTAAAACACCACCATGACAATAATGATACATTCCAAAAGACACTGCATCAGTCATAAATTTGTCAGAATAAGCCTCTCCGTTTCAACTCTCTTCAGTCATGTCGTTAATATATTCGTTCAAATTCTGTTTGATGGGTTAAATCTTGTTGCATTCGACAGAATCTGCCATTTAGAATCGGAGATCAACAGCCGTATTTAAATTAACAGCAAAATAGTTTGTTTCTCCTAAATGACTGCCCTAATGAGCATGCAAATTGTCTCTCACAAATAACCCAATTTGCCTCATTATCAACACACTGCATCCCAATTATCTAAAAGAAAATATTCCTTTGATGGGCTTGATGCGTCATTGAGAATCAAAATACGTCAACGGCTTGTGGGTGGTTAAATGAGTCTGTGTATCTCCCTCTTTCTCTCATCACCCCCCCTCCCCACCTCCTCTATCTTTTTCCTGCGCTCAGAGATGAGGTCATTTAGGTTCATTGTTTTTGCCTGCAGTGAAACTGCTGTGCCGTTTGTACTTGAAATCTGGTGTGTTGCTTTTCTGATTATGATCTGACAGCCTCCTTTGACTGTCAGTGTTAAAATCTTGCTGCGCAACCCCCCAGGTCCTGGTAACCAAAAACATCTTGTCACGACAGAAGATGTCAGACCCTATTGCCATGGAAACAGGGCTCAAAAGTTTTGAGCGTCGACCCCATTGTGACTACATCCAATCAGATTTTAGCTTTCAACGCTGCATTACTTTACTCCGGCATTTGTGTATGTGTATGTGAATCTGTATGTCTGGGTATCTCTCTGTGTGTCTTCCCCATGTTTCTTTGTGTGCAAATCAATTTTTGCATCTGGGTCCGTGTGTGTGAGTATATGTCCAAATCTGGGTGGGTTTCATTAGGTGGATTGTGTGCGTGTATGAGAGGTGGGGGTGGGTGGGTGGGTAGGTGAGGGTGGGGGGGTGGGGGGGGGGGCTATGCTATGCCTGCTTGCGTGTGCCGCCCCCTCCTCTTCATGACTCAGCAGCAGCAGCAGCAGCAGCTCTCACCAGCTTGTGGATGAATGGTTTAGAGAAAGGACTAGCTACCATGGGAGGAGTAGGAGCCAGAAACTGACTCATCCTGCCACCCTGGGGGTCTGGGATGCAGAGCAGCAGGAATACGACTCGGCTGCATGGTCTTGTATCCACCTCTTCCTCTTTCCTCTCTCTTTCCCTCTTCGGCTCTCCGCTCTCTTCTCAAACTCTCTCTGTACATATGGCACCTTCCCTTACCTAAGTCCTCTCAAGCGAAGCAACTATAACCGCACCTTGTGGTTTGAGCATTTCACCCTGAGAATGGAAGGTTGAGGCTATTCTCATCGCAACATATTAAAGACGGCAAGAGCGCAACCCTGTCCCTTTCTTTGATGCTTGACACTAGGCATCAAAGTCCTCAGCATCAAAGCAAGGGACTTGGGATCGGGCCCAGCGGCAGTCAAGCATCCTGCCTCACACAAGAGCGGCAGGAGAAAGCCTCTTCCCCCTTTGGGTTTATCCGGCTTGAAGAAGGCCAACTTCCCTACAGGGGGAGAGGAGAGGACAGACGATGCTGTGCTGTTTGGAAGTTAGTGAAATTACGCTGTAGGGTTGGAAAATTATGCTGAAACCAGGCTGAAGGAGAGTGACAAAACTATATGGAAAGTAAGAGAAATTAAGTTGTACAAAGTTGGGTTTTTTGCTAAACACACAAAGAAATAAAAAGTAAAAAAAAATAGGAAAGAAAAAGTAGAAAGTTGATTTGAAAAGGGAATTTAAAGTAAGGTGAGGTAAATAAAGTAGCTTCTCATTTGTGTGTGTGTGTGCATGTGTGTGTGAGGCGGGTAAAGGGAGTTTCACCTTAACAAAATTTTACTCCAGTTGATGAGAGACGATCCTTCAAACAATATACTTGAATATGAGTAAAGAAATGTATCAGGTTAAACAAGACTCACCGGTGTTACACATTATTTGAGTCTACTCCTGCAACCTCTGTTTACCACTTTTTACCTCTTTCCATATATTTGGCTAAGTATACATTCAGCCCAAGCGGCCTTGTTTTCAACTCCACAGAATGCACGCATTAGAAAGTGCACTGGAGTGCAAGCTCTGCCATATCAAATCATTTACTTGCCTTGAAAACTGAGCCATATTAGAGCAAGAGTAATGTTACAGTACATCTCTTCTCTATTGTCCGAAAATGTGTGTGTGTGTGTGCGCGCGTGCAAGCCTGCGTACATACGTGCATGTGTGTGCATCCAGGGGATAAAGCCGCGGCAACCTCTTCAGTAATAATCCGACTGCCTGTCAGGCTTGGCACGACAGAGCCATACCAGGACACTCTTCTCCTGTGACTGTCTGGAACATACAAACACAAAACCTTTATTACCTTCTAATATCTGGGGCACCTAGGGACATCCCCATTGTCTGCTAAAGCCACACGGGCACATAAGCAGCCGGTCTGTACAAGGGACGCATGTAACTGTCTGACTGTATGTGGGGCAGATGAACCAGAACGCTGTAGACAACGCAGCCTCACCTGACCGTCTGGAGCCTTGATGCTCTCAGCAGACAAGGTCAGCACACACTTGAGGGACGCGAGGGGCAGAAAAACACTGGGAGACGAATATTGAAAGACGGCGAGAGGGAAATGGAGAGAGAGAGAAAGGACAGAGTGGGAGAGACAGAGAGAGAGAGAGGTCTTTTGCACTCTTATGCTCTTTTTCCACATGGGTGAGCAGGAGCAGAGTGTGCAGAAAGAGATGGAGAAAACCATAGCAGAAAGGGATGTTTGGATGAGAGGCTTCATCTAAACAGCATGGGTGAATGATTTGTGTGTGTGTGCTTGGATGGGGTTGTGGGCAGTGGGTTATTTGGACATATGTAGTTACAAAGGGGTAATGGTAAGCAGGGAAATTGTTTTTATGCACATTTAAAAAAAAGATGTGTGAAGATTGCAATGATTTTTACAAAAATGGAGGTGCCATCCTATCTTTCCCCCTCCAGGTTAACCCTCCCATCTCTCACTCTCTCTCTCTCTGGCTGTGTGCATACATTTTTACTGTTACTGGTGTGAAATCTCATATATTATGGCTGGGACCTGGGGCCAGATTCACAAACCCTTTTTAGGAAAAATAAAATAAGTGCTATTTTTTTGTGACTTTTGTGACTGACTGTGAAAAGTTGATATTCATCAAATTCTTTTCATAGCTTTCTGATTTTGCTTGCAATAAAAAAAACATATTAAATAAATGGGGTTCTTGAAAGTAAAGTTCTCAAACTTGCTCTTAATATTTTAATGAAGACCCTGTTTGGACTGCTTAATATCAGCAAGACTAGCAACAGCAGCTCACCGTTTCAACCGACTTCAGAGTCAACATTGTCTGTGGGTCCAAAGGTACGTAAGAGACAAATTATACTGTATGTCCAAAATCGACAAATTTATATTTTAACATAGCTAGCAATGACACTTAATCTAACCAAGATGGATGGCTAAAGATTGGTAATTTTTTTTATAAATTATGTTAGGTAACATGGTAGCTAACGTGAGTTGTAGCTAATGTTAGCCAACTTAACCAAGGTGGCACAAAAGCATTCATGTTAGCTTAACACCCAATAGAAAGCATACATAGCTAACATAGCTAGTTAGGCTACTCACTCTTAGCTACAATCTGTGAGAAAAATAAATAATATTTGACAGCAGTCATTCTTTCCCAATTCCAACATAAAACAGCCTGTTCAGCCTATTGGGCCAGCAGTAGCAGTACTTTGCTCTGGGTCCTCTTCGCGCTTGTCTTTGTTTTTGTTTGTTATTTTTTTTCCAGCGCTGACTTTCCAGAAGAATCCCAATCCATTTCCCCTTGAAAACATCTGTTAGCACGTCCCAAAAACAACATTTTTAGTCATTTTGCTCCAGAACAGACATATTCTGATTTGAAGCAGTAAAAATAACCCAAAAAGTTCCTGATGTGTATTAAGGCCTGCTTGGATATCACATGCCAACTTTACCCATGACCAAAACCTTACCTAACTCTAACCCTAACCCTCCAAATTAGTAAAGGCCCATTCCATTAAAAAACAACTATAAAAACAATTTTCCAGCATTCAGTATGGTTATGAGACAGCTGGACTGCAAATTGGCATGAACCAATATTGAAAACCAGTGTTTGTGATATTTTAAGTAAACATTGTATGAACAAAACCTCAGTTGGCTCAGAGTTTTCAAATTCGGCTTAGAATTGGTTTTTGGGTTCAATTGTTGGAGATTGCTTTGACCCTCTGGGTTTTTATTGGAAAGCATGCAGCGCTCCTGGCAAACTACAGGTACATGAAGCTCTACAGTGAAGTATGTGATGAAAGTTTTAACACAATCAATTGTCATGATGGCAAAAAGTAGGAAAATAAGGCCCAAGTTGAAAATAACCGGAATTATCCTTTAACCAAAGTTGTTTTACTTGCCTCAATTTAACCGTTAGCTAACCTTGTGGAAAAAATGGCATGTCTAATTCGTGCTATTGTAACATAATCTAATTTGTGGTGGAGGAACATAGCCTAATCTTTTGTGTGCATGTTGTGCACATACATTTTGTGCACAACATGCAATCTGTGTTTCAGAGTCTGTGCTTGTTTCAGGAAATTTTTATGAAACTGTGTCAAATAATTCATTACTCACAGTTGTATAAACATGCTAAAAAAGTGCTATATATATTGATTATAAATGGTTATATTTTAGTTTTCCTATTTTAGAATCACCAAAATGACCTAAAAAATAAAAAGCTCACCATGACCCATCAGTTCATCACACATTTCTTTCTATTACATGCACACACAGATACACATGTGGATATGCACAAGTGTGTAAACTGTAGTAGAAATGGGCCAATCTATTCAGCATTTTCTTTGCTGAGATTATTTAACTAATGAATATGCTGTGCAACTTAGATATAATTCCGGCCATGAAAATCATGCCGTCACACTTGGTCTTTTTACAGATGTACCCCATTGATAGAGCATGAAAAAGCAATCTGCCATCTCCCCTGCCTGACCTAATTGAAATGTTAGTCGGGTCGGTGATCAGTCTTGTGCCTGAGTATGGCTAAGACTCTGTAGTATATCATACAACTACAGCATCCACAGAGTCCACTGGAAAAAAATGCATTTCAATGCATTTGACCTCTTTATTGATTTTGTTATGGGCATATACTGTAAGTTGGCCAGAAAGAGGACATAAGGTTTAATATAAAACCATGCTGGTTGAACACCCCCCCTAAAGCCCCGGGTTTACATGTACTGTAGATACATTTGTTAGTTAATTGTAGATTTGCCCTATTTGCCTATTTTTAAAAATTGTTTCAGCATCATTTAACAATCTAATAGGATGAGCACTTGTGACTGGGTGGGTAGTTGATGGGACAGACTGCTGGTCTGTGGGCCTGAAGAACATGTTTGTCCTGAGTTCCCCTGTGGGATTATCCCGGCACGCTGAAAACACTGTAGCTCAAAAAGAGCATTGTTGAACAGACTAACAAGATTTTCTAGCTCCAGGAGAACGTGATCAAAGTTTTCAAATGCTGCAGTTCAAGTAAGGAAAGTGATACAGAGCTTTGGTTGATGATTAAAGCTGTTTGTGTATTGTCCTGTAGTCTAAAGCCAGATTGGAGGATATTATTGATATTGTTTGAATTCAGAAATTAGGTTAACTGCTGGGCTACCACAGAATTTTGATGTGCAAGATGTGCAGACAGGAAGGAATTTGGTTGTGCTCTGTAATGTTGCTGTGAGGACATTTTGCAAATTGTGATACCTCAGGCATGTGTGTGTTTGGCCCATGGACAATGTGGAGTAAATTCTAGTAGTATCGAGATTGGAATAAGGAGTTCAAAGTCCAGAGCTGAACTGTTGACCAATGTATTGACAACTGCACTGCTTAGACAAAAGAGAGATTTTGCTGATTGGTGCCAAAGTTAATTGGCCGACTGATAGTACTTTTCAGATTAGAACTGGTTAAGCGTAAAGAGTGAGGAGAAAAAGCTGGTCAATTGACAGTAATGTTTCATCTTCAGTAACAAGGACTAGATCCAGGGTGTGCAGTCAGCAGTGAGTCCAGAAGAGCGCTGGATGATACCAGAGAGAAAGAAATGCCCATAACAATTTATTTTACAATGGATATATTTCATTATATTGGCCCGCGCATTATTGTAGGTACACAGTGATACTTGGAGAGAATCATCAGGTTTGTTGATATGTAAGCTACAATAAAAAACACCAAGCATCAAATTTCAGTGATACTTTATTACCAGATCTGTAAGAAAATGTGCAGATTCTTTAAGAAAGAAGATGTGGACTAGAAGGTTTGTAGAGAATATTAAAGGCAAAGGAAGCTGTAAATAATCAGTGAGTACAATTGCTGTCTGCTTGGGTGGACTTCCATCCATTTTTTCCAAATCCATTTTTAGACATAATGGATTTGGTTTGAATCATATATTAATGCTCTGTATCCACCTTTTTTGATTCTAGTGAAGCATGATCGTACACAAAGCGAAGAGGAAATGCCTCATGTAATGAAATTCATTTGATTGATTAGGTTAAGCCCAGGTTTCAGTTAATGCTAGGGAATCTAATCTATGATCTGTAACCAATTCATCAATGAGACATGCCTAAGACATTGTGATCTTATGTCAGAGGTCAGTTTCAATATGGGCTCTGATCTCCACACACAGTTGGGATTGTTTAGACGGTATGCAAGAATTACCTTTCCCAGACAATGTCTATGTAGGACAGCGCTAACAGGGTGGAAAACAAGATTAAACTCCAGTGGAACTAAATGAAACTTGCTGCCTAACAGGCGCCCTGCACTGTCATGGGTGACAGATTTCATCTTTGTTTTTGAAAAGTTCACTTCCTTCTAGGAAGGGTAGAGGCTCTTTCACAGACCTGACCTGAAACATCATGGCCGGTTCTCTTTGAACCCTTAACCGCAAGAACAACTGCCTGCCAGCCAGCAATTTAAGAACCTGGACCTACTGATGTAAAGGACTCGCTCTAACACAACATTAAACACAGTTTCTTGTATGAATATGCAAGTCAATGAACTTGCAAGAACTAAAGCCAAGGGGCAAAGCCAGCTAGAATTAAAATCAAGACCCATAAATAATAGAATGTGCAACAACTCAAATGACCCAACTGTACTATCACGCAAGTTAATCTCTAATTATTCACCCGTTTGGAAAAATAAATTCTTTGTTGTCCCGACCCTGTCCCAGTCTAACCCCTCCACCACTCTTACTATGTTGAGCGTGTTGATTTTATTTTATGCATGCATTGATAACACACATACAACTAAATCAAATGTTGTTTTACGTTGCCTTTTCGCTAATACTACAGTTGATAACCACCCCTGATTGGTTTCATCTCAGTATTTTTCAGCCATGGCATCGTTACATACAACCCTCCACATAGTTCCCAGCAGCATAAATGAGTTACGGAATGAGTGTGATTGCGGCGTAACTTGAGGGAAACAGATTGAATGAGCTGTCACGTTCAAACAATGCATTTAACTAGCGTGCAAAAAGGTAATAGATACTTTATTGACCCTCTTATAGATTTTCTCATTTCACTTGCCCCCCCCCTCCTGAGAGGTGTGGGCACTTGTTACGGGACTCCTCAGCAAGGTGGATGTTTGACACCCAATAATAGGACACCCTGCTGCCTTCCCAGATTCAGCTGTGAGCTGAGCTAAACTCATTTAAATGAGCTATGTTGTCCAATGTTTGTGTTAACTAACGAACTATAGCAGGGAATGTAATATTACCTACTTAAATCACAATCAGTGTGGCGGTCTTGTGGGTGTTTGACATCTAACCGATGACAGCTAGTGGGACTTTCCACATTCAGGCTTCAAAGGAGCTAAGCCTACAGCACCGCTAGCCACTATAGATACAGTAACTGTTTTGCTAAACCAGCTGTCTTTTGACTGAAATTGCTAGAACACTCTGATGAAGAGTGCATTACAGATGTGTACACTTTTGATTCTGTTTAAACATCCATTATTTGGGGAAGAGGAATAGTGTGGCACTGCAGCCTGGGACAGCACATATTTCTATTTCTGTTCATAAAATAACATTTGTAAACCTGACTGTTTTAAACTCCACCCTAAAACTCAGAACGGGGTATTGGAAAAAGACAGCTGATCCCTACAGTTTCCTACGACTGTAGGCTCGCTCAGTAAATTACCAATAAATTCATAAATGCTGTTTTAATCTATTATTGGGATATAAACCCTTGAGTGAACAGCTAAATCATGTCCGATCATTACCCATTTTGCTGTGTAACTGATCTATAGAGCATGATAATCTCTCCTCTGAACTAAACCAGTGTATAGTAGCTATCTCTGTCGTCTACTCTAAAGGCTAGTGTGAGGTCATCATTTTTAACCACTACACATGTAGTGGCCACATTAGGTACAGCTCCATGTTTATGCAAACAGCTTGAGAAGGATGAAAGCTTTGATTACTGTGGATTTGAACATGGTATGATCATTGGTGCCAGATGGGCCGATTCCAGCATCTCAGAAATGGCCAACCTCTCGCAGGTTTTTTGCGGACTACAGTGCCTCGAGTTAACAAAGAATGGTGTGATAAATAAGAAACATACTGTCAGCTGCAGTCCTTGTTGATGAGAGAGGTCAGAGAATGGCAAGACTTGCTCCAGGGACCAGGAAACAGACCACAAGTATGCAAATAAGATCTCAGTGCAACAGTGGTGTTCAGAGGGGCATCTCAGAAAGCACAGCTCATCGAACCTTGAAGCGGATGGACTACAGTAACGGAAGACCACTCCATTCAGCTAAGAACAAAAAGATTAGGATACATTGGGCATTTGATCACCAAAACTGGATTACTGAAGAGTGGATGAATCACAATTTCTGTTATGAAACGCTGATGGCAGAGTCAGATTTTGGTGTAAACAAATGCACGGATTCATCCATCCCACAGTCTACCTTTTTTTCGAATGAATAGTTCCAGCAGGATAACCTACCATGTGACAAAGCACGCATCATACCACGATGGTTACAGGAACATGACTTCAGTCGCCAGATCTCAACCAGATAGAGCACCGTTGGGATGAGGTAGATGGATGCGGCACATGCAGCATGAATGTGCTGCTTAAAAATATGCAGGAACTGTAAAAGACACTATCGAGTCGGCATGGACTGAGATCCCTGAGGAATGTTTCTGGCATGTTGTTGAATCCATGCCTCAAATTCAAGAATTCAAGCTGTCCTGGAGGCAAAGGGGGTCCAACCTAATGAAGTGCCCACTGAGTATATGTAACATGAGCCACAAGCCATGCTGACCATAAAGCTCCAACAAACTCCCTCCTGTACACACACACACATACACACTGGAGCAGTTCTTTGTATATTTAGTGCCCTACACAAGATTGCAGCCCACAGCAGTGAATTAGATCACCAATGCTTAGGGTCTCACACACACACACACACACACACACACACACACACACACACACACACACACACACACACACACACACACAGCAGACACGCATTGTGTTGTATAACCACCATTCTAGAGTTTACTCACAGGTCAGAAGAGAAATAAGCTGATTTTCATAGGCCATTAAGGGGTATTAACTATTGGAAAGCAAGTGGGTGGTATTCCCACTTCTGTCGGGATCCACGCGTCAGAGGTGCAGGGACATGCGTCATGCAGGGACAGCTCTGCACAGCGCAGTCCTGAGGCTAGCAAGTGGGAGAGGATGGGGAGAAGTGTGAGGCTGGAGGAGAGGGGCTGGCTGTCTCTGTCAGGCTTGATGTTGATAGGCATGTTATGCTTTTCATTTGACATATTGAATACCTCATCCACATTGGCAGGTTTTGCTGGGAGAGTGTGTATTCGGTTGATCGTTTTGGACAGATTGCTCAGAAGTTGAATGATATCATTCCAACAGTGAGTGTATAAGCTGTGAAGGATTCATCACACAAAGACATCCAAATTGTCTGATGCTTCACTGACATTCTCTTTCTTTATTAAAATCTTTTCTGTCAGTCAGGGTCAGAATATGAAATGTGTTTGACGCCTAACTGTCTGTAATTTGACCAAGCCTTTGTTATTGAGAGCAGCACCCAGTGACATCTGCAACTGCGAGATCTCCAGATAAATTGATCTCATAGCAACCACATTGCCATGGTAACCGGGGTACAGATGCCATGCTGAGGTGATATGCAGAGTGACTGGCTGCCAGACTGACATTTTTTCCGATAGAAAAAAGATAACTGAATGATTCATCTAGTTTCCATTCCAAATTATTGTCTTCATCATTGCCCTCCTGCTGCTTCTTGTCTATTCTTGTTGCTCTACTTATTTTTTACCGTTTCTGTAAAGCAGCCTACCCATACCATGATTGATGCGGCCTCATCATCATGGATCAGTGATAGTTGTTAAGTCATTGAGCTATGCTACAGGTACTAATAAGAAACCTTTGTCACCGCTTTATTCAAACATTTTCAGGGCTTTATCCTTCCAACATTGCAAATGAAATGTGCTATTGTTGCTAACATACAAATGATTGTAAGAGGGTCATAGAGGTCAGAGAGGTTCAACTGTTACACATACTTGAATCCTAAAAGATGTGAAATTTGTATGACACAGCCTGCTTGAGAAACAGAGGGAGTTGTCTTGCACCTTGCTGCGAGTCGTCACAGAAAATCTTTAAGTAACCCAGATTAGAATAAAATGCCGAGCAAATGGAAGCTGTAGCTCCTTTCAGCTCTTTATCCTTCTCTCAACATGGTATGACAAGAATTTTTTATTGTGCTGAGATATGCTACTGCCCTCTTTTTCCTCTTTCTGTTATATTTGTCGTGACTATAACTAATCTTACAGCGAGTATCTATAAGCGA
This sequence comes from Centroberyx affinis, assembly GCF_046629955.1. Lineage (NCBI taxonomy): Eukaryota > Metazoa > Chordata > Actinopteri > Beryciformes > Berycidae > Centroberyx > Centroberyx affinis. Next base: position 105,376 of record NW_027280269.1, read on the forward strand.
GCCACTTATTGGTGTGCTTCTGTGTTGGGTTTGGTGTAGACAAGTTTCATTTACAACCTGTTAATGAAATTCAGTGGTGGAATGGCCATAACGCTTGGCAGTATTTCCGTGCACTTTCCCTTATCGGCCACATGTGTCCCTAGACTGTAGAGCAATTAGACCATTACTAGATAATGCCCACTAGATGGCATTATCAAAGGCAATGAGTCTACAAACCATATACCTCATTTTTGGCACATAATTTGTTATCATGGTTTTGACATGTATACCATTTGATGGCAGTCTTGCATAAGTAATTGGGGTTGGGATTGGCCGTGTTGTATAGTATAGGCAAACGGCTTCGCTGGCTGTTTGAAAGAGGGAGGCAATTAGTTGTACTAAAGTTTCTGGTAGACTGCCATTTTGTTGTTGGGGGTTTATTTAGAAGCTAACTGTTCCTTTTGGTTATTTTTCAGTTTGTCCAGGGAAAGTGCTTTACTCACTTTAACATTACATTTCTAAGGGATTTGCATTATTCGGCATTGTTCTAATGACAACGTGTTGGAAGACCCCGATGTTAGCTTGAAGAATTGTTTCAAGTTCCACAATGTTAGCGTTCTTGGCTTTCTTGAAAAGGTAAGTTATCACTTTTGACGTGATTGTCAGACTTTTGTGTGAATTGGCTAATGCTTCTGAGCAGTTTATTTCGCTATTACTTTAGGTTGCTTATCAAAACTTGATAATACAGCGCTGCTCTTTTCTTGTTGTGGGCTTTCATTTGTATCATGATTTGTTGATTGGTCTGGTGGCTAGCTATTGTTTTTGGTTAGCCTTTGTTCGATTTCAAGGTTAGAAGATTGCTTACTTATAAGCTTTAGTTTAAGTCGATATTCTAAAAACAACACAACATGCTTTATGCAGCATGTTGACAACTGTTATCATTGTGCCTAAGTGCCTAAGTAACTAAGCTAATGTTAGCTATCATTTGTTTAAGTTGCAATGTTAGCTAGCAAGCTACCTTTGCTATTGTTACTGTGTTGATACTGTGGTGTGAAAGGTGTTAGGAGGCCTTGTTAACTTCCATTAGGACCGTTACAGGGGACAATGTTCATAGACTTCCACTTATTTTGTATGCTCATTCAGTTTTCTTCACTTATATCGGTGTCAGTTACCTCTACTGGTCAGTAGATGGTACTATCTCGTATGTGATTAAAATCATGGATTGGCCAACTTGCTAGATAAGCAGGTTGCCTTGGATCTTTCGATTTTTGTCGTTTGTGTGATGCTGTTATCAGCTTAGCCATGGTGATGGGAATTATTGGAAATTGTGAATGTACAATTGATATAGGCTACTTGGGTTTGATACTTTAAGCTGCTTCTCAGACAACACAGGTGGTGAGCTTAAAACTAGCACTAAGCTTGTTTGTCATACATCTTTGTTAGAAGGTATTCCATACAAAGGGCTCTTGTGTAAAAGATGCTTTTTTCAGAAGGCTCCATGTATAAAGATAAAAAAATATGTTCACTGTTAGGGATAAGATTGTGTGTTTGACTGTACTATGTGTACAAACGCATGAGTGCGTGTTTGTGTGCATATTTGTATTTGAACATTAGACAGATAGTTCAAAAAATGATTACTTGTCTATGTCATCAATCACTAATTACAGAGTTCATCTATTATTGATTGTAATTACTCCCTGTTTACATACTGTATGTTTCTATGGTAGACTATCGACATACTGAACAATTATGGGCTGAAAATTCAGTTTGGTGGTGTTTAGGTTATTTATGGTACTTGATGCAAATGACTGGTGGGATCAAACCAACCAAACACGTTCACAGCAAAACCAAGAACTGCACCCTTCTCTTTTGTTTAAAGTGACAGCAGGCAGCTCCAAAAGAACACAAAATCAAGCCAAAATTAAGTGTAGCTACATCTCATATAAGTACTTACAGATACAATATGGAACTTTTCGCCTTGACAGCGGAAGTATGTTGTTAGTCATGCTGTCCTCCCCCTCAGCTGGTCAAGGTCACGGCCCAACACTTCTCACTCATCTTGATGAGCTGTCTACCTTGTAACGGCATCTATAAAGCCACCACAGGTGTTTAAGGAGCAAGGACGGTGAACACAGGTGGTCTGCAGTTTAAAAAAGAAAAGCAGTGCCAATGTCCACCCCTGTTTTTGAATGGGCCTCATCTGCCGCAAGTTAAGCTTCACTGTTCTTTGTTTCTTACTGCTTTCCACCGTTTTTGTCATTGCTATGACTTCTCTGCTGTGGCCAGATTATTAGGCATGTACACACAGGCACAGACAGACTTAGACAGATAATGTATATTATATACTATTATATATATTTATTTAGTGTTATTTAAATGTAAAAAAAAGTTGCATATTGTAGCTTTAAGTGCTTCTCACTTGTATTTAATCCCATGAAAAAGTTGCATGAATAGATGCCCAATTGGCCTATTTGTGATATAGGAAAGAAGTATCAAATCGTTTGAAATGCTGAGGTGCTGAGAGGATAGACGCACGTTGTTCAGTTGCTCTCTTTAAAATTGATAAATATTTTTCATGATTTTGGTTAATTAAATCCATATCAATATAGCAACCCAAAGTAATTCCAAATGTAACTGTATTCCTTAAAAAAAAACAAGTGTACTCACATTACACACCTCCTAGACTTTCCTAATTTTTTCAATCTAGTTATGTAACCCAAGGTTTACAGTTACATTTACCACTGTGTGCGTGCGAGCAGATCCGTGAATATCCTGTACAAGTTACTTAATGCCAAATACCTTTTAAATAAATTAATGTAAACCATAAATTAAAAAAAAAAAAAGAAAAAAAAAAAAGCATTTTGTTAGACTGTACTTATTATGTATTGTCAAATCTGATACCTTCAATACAGTAATAGTCTGACACCCATGAACACCAACCTGGTACACACACATAATCCCCCCCCATGGGAAATGACTGTTCTCACCTCTGCTATACTATTTATTCCATCATATTATTATTAGCTGGTGTTGTTTGCACATCCCATGGAACTGACTATAATCCCTCTAGTATTATTGTCTCATCCATCCCATTTATTGTTGTTTGTGCAACCTTACATTAGTTATATTGTCTGCACAAATCTATGCCACTTTACTCGCAGGAACCCCTTCCCAACAAGGCTCCAAATTTATTCCATGAATTTCTATCTACCTCATGGTATGCTGTCCCATCTCACTGCTGGAGTGATAGAATTATTTTTGTATGTCTCTTTGCACTAAATGTTGGGTCCTGCTGTCCCTGTAACACGCCTGCCATTATGTTCTTATTTCATCATGTGAATTGTCAACATGTTCCTGCACCAATGCCACCCAAAAAAAAATTCCTGTGCTTGGTGAAAACAGTGAGCGTGTCTCTGGTGAGGAACCATCATCTCGTGCCAAGTCAAAAGCTCACTGCATAAAACAACAAAAAGTTGCCCTGTCTGAGGTCAGCAAGTCAAGTGAATTGTAAAGCGTCTCATAGAGAGTCTCTTTCTTAATATGGGATATGCTGTTCCATGGTAACAAACCTTGTTTTCTAGATTTTAACTTTTCTAAGCCCTGTAAAATCATATGATTCCAAGGGCTTGCAGCTAAATCGAAAGTCATGGGATTGGCTAGATGAAGAGATATCACTTCAACTGGGTATTTTGTGTCCCACTAAGGAGTACCTTGTTTCAAATAACATAATCGTATATTTTTCATGAACTGTGCTTACTGGGCATCTCATCATTGCCTTCTGTTCTTTGTCTAATTGGTAGATTGACTAAGAAGGACTGTATCGGACATTTTGTAGTGCTCCGTTTGTGCCGTAATAAATGGCTGTCGAAATGAACTGATGAACTGTCAGGATGACTCAGGTCAGTCAGGAGGAGGATCAGCTTCGACCATGTTGCCACACAGATGTCCCTGTTATGATGGGGATTGAGTGCTCCGGTCTTTAGCCACGATGTATTTATTTTATAACGATAAAGTGAGTCACCTGATCCCCTCTCTGTTGATGTTACATACGAGCACACACACACACACGCACACACACATCTCTGGATCTCTGTGCATGTTTGTGTGTACCTAAATAAATCTCCAGACAAAAATGAGAATTTAAACGCGCATTTAAACTGGACCCTTGAGTCTAGTCTGTGTGTTATGTTGAGACTCCTTGGATGAATGCATTGGCAGGATTTGGTAAAGCAAAGAAGGGTAAGATGTGTTGCAGTGTGGGTAATCAGCGATCGGGTGTAAACCCTCTGTGTGACAGCCACGTGCCAGTCTTGTATCACACGTCTCTGTGTCTCTCAGCTGTTAGATGAAACTGGAGCAGTTTTTCCACCAGCCTGCGGCCTTCCCAGAACTACAAAGAAGAGAGACAGATAACACACACACCTAATCTCCTCAAGCCTCATTACAGTGATACCTCATGCCATCACTCCCCATTAAGACCACTGTGGTTTCTTACAAGGGCCAATCCATAGTTGTTGGTTTTTTTTTTGTTTTTTTTTGTTAGGAATTTAGAACATTGTTATTATTGCACACAGTGAACACAGTGTGCTGACAAACAGCCTACACAGTGCACTCCTACTAAATTAGAGTGCAAGTTTACATGTTGTTGTTTGTTGAACTAGGCAAGATATGGGAATAATCTCCTGAAGACAGCCTGTTTTTCCCAGGTTAGCGTTATCTCAGGTCACACCGTAATTTTTGAAAGCTCTTTGGTCAGACATCACTGATTGACTGACCCTCTTTTTATCATTTTATCACTGTGTTTGTGCCTCAAGGGCTATAATTGATTTAAAAGGAAGGTTCACAAGGAGACAGAGTTTCTCTTTAGAGAAGAAAGAGAGCGAAGGAGTTTCGAGGCTGGCACGTCAATCCATCTGCTCTCAAGTCTCTCCCATAGCACGCACCGAATTAATGCATACAGACGTGCACAGGCACACCATATAAAACATACATGCAGGTTATATGATGATATAATGAGAATCAACTGACATATGAAGAAACCTGAATACATTAAACCACGCAGTAGAGACTTGGGCCACGTGGGATCTAATCACATTGCCCGCTAATCCTAACTGTATGTGGCAGTGTGTATCTCTGTGTGAATGCCTGTGTGTGTGTGTGTGTGCGCGTGTGTGTGTGTGGTGCGTGCATGCATACAGGGTGGGTAGAGATGGGGCAGAGGGGAAGAGAAGAGGAGAGACAGTGAAAATGAGAGAGAGAGAGAGATCCCAGAAATAATGAGAGTGAGAATGAGATAAAGATAGATGGATTAAAGATATGAAGCACATCTCTCGGTGCACCACACCTTTAGGCAGCACAGTCATCTTCATGTCTTTAGATTCCCTGTCATCCTATCGAGGGAAAATAACATGGCTTTGTATAGCTAACAAAAAAGGACTTCAATCAAATAAAATGTTTTTTTTGTAACAAGCACACACATTTACTTGATCTTTCATTCATGAGTAGGAATTCCTCCAAACACAGTACAGTTCTGTTGATGAGGCTATATAGTGATGACTCTTGGGGATCAGTTGGGATCAGTTTCCCTCCTGAAGCAGACAATCAAGCTACAGTAGTATAAACACTGATCAGTAATTATTTGACTCAATCTCTCAAATTAGCTGCCTTGCAATGGGATGTAATGATATTGAATACTCTATTCAATAAAGATGGAGACTGGCATTAAACTCCCATATCAATATCAGGTACATTTCCCCAATACTGTATTGATTTGTATCACTTTTTATAAAACAATGGAATTCTAACAATTCTGACCTTTGGCTACTTGCTGCACATGGTAGGCTGAGCCATCATGAAATTGCCTATTACAAAAAGTTTAAACACCGTTCTCTCACCTCTCAGCATACATAAAAAGGTGAGGCCCAGCACCCTCTTTTGTGCTGCATGACTGAAACCAGGTTATTTAAAACTGAACGATCTGCTATTCATTCTGGCCAAACGGACAAAAGGACATGGTATTCATTCAACTTTACCTTTTGCTAAGGGCCTTTCACTTCGACTTCAACCCCCTCACACTTCTGCCTGACACAAAGAATAGCACTAATTGGACTGTAGTGGAATAGAGGGATCAGAGGAGGAGGTAAGTCTGTTGTTTAAGGTCTTTGGTTGTTTTACTTTTGCAAAAAGCTGTGATAAAGGCTCCAGTTTCCACAGCAGCTATGTTATTACAATTCTGGTGCCCACCATAAACTATTTTCTTACAAGAAGATAAACAACCAGATGAAGATTCATTTTGTCAGTTAAACAAACAAGAAACCACCCATGATGACAGCAACCATAAAAGTGCATGATTAGCAAGAAGTTATGACGTCATGGTCTTTAGACGCAAACACATAGGCAGAAACAGTTTTGTCCCATCTATCAAGTTAACAAGTTAACTAAAGGTCAGTCGATGCTGTTGGAGCTGCAGCAGTTTCCTATGAACCTGAGAGTTTATACTAAGTATAAAATAACTCCGCTATTTCCCATTAATTAACTATGAAACCTGGCCAAAATCTCAAAAGGAAAAAAAGGAAGAACCTTGAGGTGTTTTCCATCTCCACGTACAGTCAAGAGTAAATCGATGTGTGATTCGACATTTATTAAAAACATTTGTTCAATGAAGTATACATTGTTTACAGGACGTTTGGCAATCGATCGTTGAGGAAAGCATCCTGCTAATACCGTCCTACTCTAGTGTCAAAAACATCAGTATCGGTTTTCTGGCTTCACCTTTTAAAAACCGAACTTCACAGGAACACTGGAGTAGCCTTAGGTATTAGCCTACACACACACACACACACACACACACACACACACACACACACACACACACACACACACACACGTGAATACTGTAGAAAAATAAAGTGATCACTAATTGAATCTGGTTCACTGGTAGAGAAGTGAAATTCCGCACAGTTTGAAATGATTTAAGACTTCTCCATACAAAAAAATAAAGAATATCCCTAAGCAAGGACAAGACAAGCACAATATAACAGCCTAGCCTAATAGGCTTGAACATGACTTGGTAGGCTATTTGTTGAAGAGTCCTGTATACCTTATGCTTATGAAACAAAACAAAACAACATTATGTGCCATGTGTTAACAGTTGATAGCAGCATCTGAACATTTTTGCACTGTGGACTGGACACTTAAGCATAATGGGCCGTGCAGCAGGCAGCTCAGCATCTCCAACTAGACATGGAGCACCGCTGTTTGGGAATTCATCAGATCGTTCCTGTATTGCTCCAGCCAATTTCTAAGCTCGGAAATCCGGTATCCCTCTGGACCCCGGCCCCCCTGATACACCACCCTCTCATCCCTCACGATGTAAAGTCTCTCGAAGTAAGCTCCGTACGCAGCGTTAGACGAGTTGTCCATATCATCCACCACAACGTTGCTCCCGGGAACCTCCGAAAGCATCAGCTGAGCGGCGTTCAGCCGGTCCTCCAAGCAGCGGTGTTTGGGGATCTGATACGGCGCGTCCGAGCTCACCCAGCCGTCCGACGGATGCGCCTCCTCAATATATACAAGTAAAGAGTCTGCAATGTCCGCGTACTGGCTCACGACGCGCTGAAACGCCGCCAAGCGCGTCATGAATGGCGGTCAGGAGCAGCTCCCAAAGTTAAGAATGAGCGGTCTCTTCCCTTTCATGCAGTCCAGTATCCGGACCCTCCTCCGCTCCTGGACCAGGACCACCTCGGTGTTGGGCGCAGCGTGCCCAAGGTGCGCCGATTTGAAAAAGTCCAATTTCTGCCCGTACCACACGGCCCTGAGGGACTCCAGGGTGAACATCTTGTTTGAGTCGGAGACGCACACCGGCGGGTCGTCCGGGCTGCCTTGCCTCTCGCCCATTTTCAGCAGCACTTTTTTCCTAATGCACAGGAAATCCAGGAGCCACAGCATGAGAGCGGCCAGGAGGAAACGGGGCAGCAGCATCAGGCACAGGGCTGCATGCTTCAGCGTCCTCGCCATTTGGACACCGCCGGAGTCGTGCATCATCTCTTCCCCCTGCCGACGGGATGCGGCTGGGCTGGCTAAAGAGACAACTAGTATTTAGTCACCTTTACCCATTGGAGAAAACTATCTGACGCTCCCAGCCGCTCTTTTTATAGGTACAGCAGCGTTTGAATAATGAAAAAAAAAGAAAAAAACACGCCTCCGGATCCCGCACCGCCCACTCACATGGTGGGGATTACCTCCCGTCAACTCTCGGCTTCAAAGATCCAGAGGGAGAGAGGGTGAGCGAGCGAGTGAGAGAGAGAGAGAGAGAGAGAGAGAGAGAGAGAGAGAGAGAGAGAGAGAGAGAGAGGATGGGGTGGGGGGTCTGCTTCACTGATATGCAAACTTACTTGTCCGTGATTTTATTGCAATTCTTCAAAATAAAGACGAATAATTTGCTAAAATGTTTTTTTTTTTTTTACATAGTCATTATTAGGACTGACAAACGTAAATTTAAAACCTCCCAAAACAAGATAGCCTAAATTACTGTGTCCTTAATCCTCACGTTTTGATAAAACATGACAGTTAATGTGGGCTATGTTTGATAAGCTTATAGCCTGTTCCTTTTTATCACTTATCATTTTGACACAGTTATATGGTTGTAATTAGTTGTAACGGCACGCATGACAGGTCGTAAACGTCGGAATAAAACGTTTTATTTCACTTGATTGTCCCAATGAACTCAATGATCTCTCTCCAGTGACTTTAGCAGACTTTGAGTGCAGAGGACCGTGTAAGCTCACTAGACGGCGCTCAATTCATACATAGATACAAACGTGCACACGGGCAGGCAGCATCCCAAAACCGGTCAGCTGAGGTCACTGTTTTTTTTCTCATGAAGCATATCCTTATTCTAACATGCAGATTCCATTAATTTCAACCCGGTTTTAACTGGACCGGTGGTTATTTGCAAAACACTCTGATTGCAAAAGGTTTGCTATGGAAGGATCAGAGGTTTGATATGTGATGAATATTAAAGATGTTTGATTAGTTACAGAACGATCTCACGCGAGGGACGCACTTATTACAGAACCAGCGCAAAGTGCAAAGATTATCTAATTGCTTTAGGACTGATTGTCATTCTTGTATGGGGCCATGACCGCCGAATTGACTGTGAATGGAACAACACAACGTAAAAGTTTGGTTTGTGTGGGAAGTTGAGATGCAAAGCGTCCAAATCATATATGTATAATTATATGATATACAATTATATGCGATAATTGAACCGCCCTAAACATGACATTTACTCTGAAAGTAAGAAATGTTGCCCATCAAGTCAAACGAGCCTCTGAGATCAGTGTGTAATAGAGAAACCAGTTCGACACATGAAGTCTGGTCCTCTGTAATCAGGAAGTGCTTGTGACTTTGCCTTCACGACACCAGTTAGTCAAACTGGTGCTGTGATCTGAATTAGACACTGGTGTCTTTCAGCTGTTTACAACCAGGCTGAAGGAAGAAAAGAGCTTGTGTGCTGGCTTGCCCAGAACTCCTGGCCAGTGTTGGTTTCTCAGGCTGAATCTTACTTTCCCAGAACCATTAGCACTTGCTAAGATCATTGTGGGTTTAGCCTCAACGTGTGACCCAAAGGTCCCAGGGGCCACGACAGAAATCCTAAGTCTCTTAAGCTCATTAACTCTAGTAAATATTTTCAGTGACTGACTCCAACATGTCAATTTAAACACAAACACAAACACACACATACACACCATGACCGTTGCATACCTTTTAAGCTCTCAATTACAAATGCGATAGGATGACTAGCACATTGATTTAACATTTTCCTTCTTATTTCTTTACAGGAATTATTTCCTTATTCATTACAGGCCATCCAGCCATGGGTGCATTCAGTTTTATCAGTTTTTAATGGACAGTTCTTGTTAGTTTATGTCATCAGGATATCAAGTCCGGAACTGACATTGAAAGTTAATGGGAGACTGACTTTGAGGACTCATAAAATGTTTGTGTGAATTTTTACATCCAAATGAGATTCATTTACTGTTCATTAATACAGATCAAACTATCCAAGCAGATAAAAATAACACTTAAATTTCATATATCAAACAAAACAAATAAGCGATATAAGATATATCAAAAATCAGTGTTATTATCCTTTTAGCTAATCAGATTTTCCTGACTAATGTTACCTTCGTATGTCCTTCATTAAGGACAGGCACAGTATAGCCAGGAGCCTACTTTGCTTGAAAAACCACAAAAGATCCCTCCTCAATGCGTAAATACCTCTTTCTCTTTAAACCTCCTAGCCTGCCACCACAATCCCACGGCTACTGCTACTTTTCACATTCTCAACAGCCGGGTTGACAAGTATGGCTTAATGAAACATTGGTGGCCTGAGTCTTGATTCTTTATTTGCCAGGGAATTTTGTTTCTGAAATAAACTGCTGGAACCTTACTTTCATTAGACACAGCTTGGATCTTGGCACGGGAGCGCGGGTCATACAAGGACATCCCAGAATAGGAAAAACATCCCAGACAGAGCCTGCAGCAAAGCACTAAGAATGGCAGAGATCCAGCCAAAACCACTATTAGTACACTGGCCACTGGAGAGTCATTGAATATACATGTCTCAGGTAGGATACACACACACACACACACACACACACACACACTGAAACACACACATGCAAACACACACATCATCGCAGTGCTACAGTTTTAGGGCTGTCAGGTGATTGTAGTGACTTATATTGTCCATCTGTAGCCTATATATCATAGTGTACATAGTTTTTGTCTCCACTGAGGTTGCAATAAACAGCTTTTTTGACTATTAATGGTCAAAATGCAGCCCTGTCCCTTATGTTCGTCAAGCATTTGAGTAGGTTTGTGGTTACTAAGCAACCGTCATGAAGTCCCTCTCAGGCTAATCCGTCTAGGCCTGGCTGTGGCTGCATGGAGCCTTCGCTGCACACTGATACATCACCTTGGATCACCAGTGTCCTTTGTCCACGAGAACAGTACTGATTCACAAAAGTGTACATCTTTAGAGACGGTGGCTTTTCTTTATCGCATCAGGTCATTTTGCCCTGAAAATAAGTAATCTGTGTGTTGATAAAAAGTCAGATAGGTAATGCTGCTCCCTGTGACTTTTCAGCCAGAAACACTACCAAAACTAAACAGATAAAACTGGAACAAACTGCATCAGCTGCTGGTTGATATGATACTGTTGTGAAAATGAAACCCAATTCTCAAAGGACAAAGCACAGAGTTATTATCCAGAATAGAATTCCTGCAAGGCTACTAACGTGATCTTGATTTGGCCCGAAATTTTGCTTGTGTTGTGTTCACCTCCCTATCCTGTCCCAAGATAATCTTTAGTGGGTTTACGACATTGTTCGTCATCAAGGCAAGACACCAGGGACTTTCTGGGGATAGGTCTTCTTGGAATCGACTGTTTATGTGGGCCATTTCTAAAAAAACAAAACACAAAAATATTAACAGGAAATAACCCCCAAAGCAGAATTCACATGTTATTCCAATTATCTTGGACAGTTCAGTCCAGATTTCTGAACACAAACAAGTCCACCCCACATGCCATATATTCATTACAGTATGTTCATGAAACTTTCTAACAGATTTCATTCCTGGAAGATGCAATATACTCTAGTAGTCTATATAACATCACTGGCCCTCCTTTTTAAAGGTTCCTCGTCCATGTAGCAATGCAATGGAGAAAACATGCTGTTGATTTACTGGCTGCTAAGCAATTATAAAAGGAAGTGTTTGGGGACATCCTTGTGGTTCAGTTAGATAAGGCGCATACCATGTAACTGCACTATCTTGGGTTTCAATCTGGCCTGGGAACTTTGTTGCATCTCATCCCTCTCTCTCCCAGTCTTTCATGTCACTGTCTTCTTCACACTGTCTAATAAAGGAAAAAATGCCCCCCCCCCCAAAAAAATTAAAATGTGCTTTCAACACATCTGTGTATCTAGTTTGGAGCAACACATATTTGTGTTGCTTGCTGCTGTTGTGTGTATCAGCGGTGTTATTATTTACACATGTTGTATTTTAAAGTGACATAAATGTGCGTTGTCCCAAAATGTGGATGTGTTGAAAACTATACACTGTTTTGACATTCTGCCATCCATGGTCTTATTTTATACTGACCCAATTTACTTACTTCCTACTTTACTTACTTATTTAATCTGTGGACAAAACTGGACCTATTTAAACATGGGATATTTAGAATAGGAAACCATATTTCTGTACATTTTGTGAAATCAATGGAAAGCTTGTGTGTGTTCACCTCTGCGTTGATGGTGTTTTACTGTAGGCTGATAAAGTGAAAACAGAAAGTTCTCTGTATCTGCGATCATATCCTAACACCCCCCCCCCCCACACACACACACATCCAATTTACCATGTCAGTCTTAAGAGTTTATTATTTCCTAATCACTCTGTGGACAAAACTGGACCTATTTATGCAGTCATGTAAAACATGTAAAATCTCAAGTAGCTGCATGAATGGATGGTTTTGTGAACCCAAAGAGTTCAGCAGTTGAGTTTTTATGAGTGTTATATTCTGGTAGTAGCCTCGTTCCAGAGTCGCGTCCCGGCCACTCTTCAGATTTGGTCGATCGATTCAGAGAGTCTGGTGTTGCTCTATTCAACGGTGATTTCTTGATCGCCATTGTGGGACTAAAGTTTGAACCGTTTTTCATTGGCGTTTCGGCAGAATAATATTTGTTGAAATCATTCCTTACCCAACATATTGTCTTTGCGAAGTCGGCCGGATACGTCAGTCACTAGTGATTGGTTCGGTGAAAATCAACAACCCCACACACAGAAAACAGGCTAACATGGAGGCAATCTCAGACTGAATAATGGAGTGGAAACAAAATGGCCATTCAGTCTGAATATCAGGCTATTCTGGTAGTGTAATCAGCTCTGAACCAAATAATGTACCTTGTCCCTGTGGGCGCCTTCACACTCTTTCTCCTAATCGTTTAATACACAATAGTTTCATATTTTACATCTTGATGACAGCTCAGGTTCAAATCTTAGTTCTCTGGTTTCTGGCTTTTGGGAGAGAGTTTTTCCAAGTCCACACATTACATATTTATCATATATGAAGTCTTAAATGGAGAAGTATTCCCTTAAGTTGTAAACTTCTCCAGGAGAGCAGTTTGGGGGTGAGGCTAAAGGCAAAGCAGGAGAAAGTAGAGCCAAGGCATTAATCTGTGATGTCCTCTATAGACACAGTTGGAGCTGCTCCTTTGAATGGGGGACCAGCTTTGTGTGCACTGACAGTTTCCATTAAAAAGCTCAACAAGCTTTAAATGAAACAAAATTAAAGCTCAAACAAGCTATCTTTCTATGAATCCATGGGGTCAAGCTCCCATTAACTATACAGTATCAATAGATACTTTAATGGAGGGATACAATTGATATTTTCTGTCATTAATATGTGCAATATAAAATATTTGAGGTTTGTCGCATTTAAAAACAAGAAACTCAAATGTTTTCTATATTGACACGCAAAGCTAAAATGCGGATTTCTTCACTGCCCCACTGCAAAGGGTATACAATCATGTCTCTTCACCAATTGTGAGAAAAGTAGCAATACCATGTTACAATATAACTCCGGTAAGAGTTCCCCATTCAATATCTAAATGTAGAAGTATTGAATATGCATGTGAAAGGCCTCAAAGCATTAACCTCTAACGGTTACGTTAAAGGGCTTAGCAGTCCATTTCTGTTCAGTCCTCTTCTTAATACATTTTCATGACGTCATGGCATATTTTGTATGCAAATCATTTTCTTCAATGTAACTACTAATTACAGGTGGCAGATAAATGTATATCTATATTGTACTTCATACTGGTGTGCCGTATTAAGACCCTATTACATAAATAAAGCACAAGTAGCTAAAAATTGAAATGGAATTGGACTTACAGTATGTACAGTAGTTGGGTAAATGCACCAGCTAGTAGACATAGCCTTGCCTACAGAAGTCCTATTGGCTGAGAGCTTGGTGAGAAACAGCTCCTTTGCTGCCTCAGAGTCACACTGCTCACTCTCCACAGTAACTCACTTGATTGCATCAGGACAGTCTGACCAAACACTGAAGCCATCAGAGTGGAGTTTACTGCTGGATCTTCTCTTGAATCCTGTAAAGCTGGGTCAAGATGACTCACCAGTGGGACCTGAAATTGCGATAGACCTACCAGCACAGAGACTGGCTCTCATAGCTCTGTTTTATCATTGTTGTTCAGCATATGTAACAGATGGGGAAGCCTAGCAATGTGTGACCATTTAATGTTATTGCACCCAGTCCTCCATGTTGTTGCCAACGGAAGATACTCTTACAGGTGTTTCCACCTCATTTTCTTAGAAAACACAGGGTTTCGTAAATCATGCTATGGAGTAACCCCTGTGGAAGATGAATATCAGAGTTATTGATGGTGGTGAAAGTTGGAGAATAGCACACAGCACTCCGACATTCATCTTTGCTTCGCAACCGGATTCCACCAAGTGCTTTTTTGTGCTCATACAGACTGAAAAATGTTGCGTTCTTTGTGTGCAGAGCCTATCTTTTGGTTGTGATTGTGAAACCATGGAAAACCGTATGTGTACACACATGTACACATACATGTACACACGTATGCACACATGCACACACACACACACACACACACACACACACACACACACACACACACACACATGCACACACACCTTGGTTCTTTTCTAGTATATCTGATGAAATAAGGACAGCTGAACAGTTTATTGAGGAAAAACAAATCAATCCAGATCAGTGCTTGAGGGAAATGGAACTAAATAAGTCACATCTTTGATAGTTTGGATGTTTTTCATAGCTGGATTATATGGATTAGATTTATTCATAAAAATATCATGAAGTATCATGAGGGTGACCCTTCTCTGAGTGCCAAATAGTCAGTATTTTTTTACATGAGACCCTGGATAGTCATTTATAGTGTTTTTATACAGTACATCATCTGTGCAACATTATGCACACATGGATTGTATTGAGCTTTACCTACCAAGCCAATTTCAGGCTTTATGTCACATCTAACAATTAAAAGCTATTAAAATCAACGCCCTTGCACTGGGACTTGCGGCTTGCAGTGTGTATGATGTTATCCTTATTAAATACTGCCATATAAGGCCATATTTGTGTGAGTTACTAATGAGGCAGCAGAGATTGACGGTTATGTGATTACTAATGAAAGAATACACACCCAGAGCTCTGCAGCTATTGGACACTTTTAGATTACATTCTTGCCAACCTGAACATTCATGTGGCCTCAACGTTTCTCCCTCCTCTCTGTCCACTGGTGAAATATTCTTCCCTAAATCACTTGTACATTACACTTTAACCTCCCTCATTACACTTTAACCTCCCCCACTTCTCCGTTACCTGCTCTCACCTTTGCTTTTAGAAATTATTTACCTCTTAGTTCTCAACTTTGAATTGTTGTTCCTTGTGTTTGTTCTTTATTAGGCTGCTTATGATTATGGAATTTACAAATATTGTTTTTTTTCCGTTCTTGCAGGGGAAATGCTGCAGACGCTGGTTGTCACATTGACCACACTAAAGGCAGCTGTTTCTTAAAATGTTCTATATTTTTGTGTTTGACCCATTGAAAAATATTGGAGTCCGCAGTTGGGCTAGTTGCCACATTATACCTCTGTGATGTCTGTGTGGTTTACGTTGTGAGCAGCACTTGCAGACGTCATTAGATTTAGTACACTAGATGGTCATGGTGAACAAGGTCCATAAATTGTATTTAAAGCACTGAGGAAAACGTAATCTATTTGAACTTGACCGCTGCCAGAAAGGCTGAATAGACTGAATGATAGAGGTGCCAGTAACGGTGTCCCTCCTCCTTTGCTAGTCTCTCTTCAAACCCTCCTGTGCTTGTTTGATGTGATTTTGTGACAAGAAGTGAGACTGGCTACCTGAATTTTGAAGGATTTCCACTTCAGTCATCCACCAACCAATCATCATTTGGGCTGTTATGGTTGTTGGTCTGCAGCCTACACATGACGCAAATGCTGCACAACTGCTATGCAGACCATAACTACACAGAGGTTTAAAGTAGACGTCTGTCAGAGCGCCTTTGACGGTTAATAAATATTTGTTGAAATAATTTGAAACTATTTCAGACGTACCCATTTTTACCCGCGACATTACGCATTCTAGTGATGTTGAAATGAATTAGATACACCAAAAGAAATGTACAAGAGGGGAAAAAGTGTGCTAACCAGCCTCGGTCTTCCCTACTCTTTGTAAACCGCTGTGGATAACAATGTCAGCTAATTTATAACTCTGTGACCTGGAGCAGTGGCTTGTGCGTATCCCACCTCATCCAGTATCGGCCTAATCTACACAGTTACAGTATCTGTCACACAACTTCCAGTGTCTCTATAAACAGCCATGTGGAGACCTTACAGTGTCAGACATCTTGTTTAGTATATTAGCGCCGTTGGAGACCTTTGCACTTTGAAAGCTGATATAAATTTATTTTAAAGAGTGGAGCCGAGGCGAGCGAAGTGTCTTTGCATAATTTAGAAACCACTTTCCTGCTCCCTCACGAACTGTCTTCACCGCACATGACCTGAAGACCGGCTCACATGGATCAGAGATTCACACACGCAGGTACCCCATGCTTCTAGATTCCCATTGATACAGATTTTTAGATTGTTGGTGCGGTAAATCGAAACATCCAATTTGAGTGTTTGTTTGCCTGTCATGATGTTAGTTGTGATGACTTTTTCACATTTCACTCCACAGTCAACAGTAAAAATGATATGAAAAAGACATTTTATTTTATTGGTTTTGTGCTAGTTTGTCACATCTAGACCTAGTGGAATGTCTTACAGTATGTTATTACTTATGCACTTATTACTTTCTTACATGTCAGTACCCATTTGATCCATGTAATCAAGACATCACATATTAATGAAGACATTTCACGCACACTGACACACACACACACGCATAGCTCTCCACCCATCTTGTATAAGCACACGCAACTTAACATGCATCATTTGGTGCTCCCTCTTGCATGAATAATAAGAGGAGTTTTAAGTAAAAGCAAGATAGAGCAACTGGGCTTTAATTCAAAATGTAAAATATTTGAGGAAAATGATGGCAGTTGCCTCCTAATCAAAGCTTTTTAATACAAAGTCTGAATTGATTTTAGACGGTTATTTAAAGCAGAGTTTATGCTCTCTTTTCACTCCATCCTTTTTTTTTTTTTTACAATGGTTACAAGAAAATCTACTAATCACATGAAGCACAAAAAGTCTTTCCTCAGGTCAGTTCGACTCTTCTCTCATCTTCCAGTCAAAGAGTTCTGATTTCTAGGTTTTGTCGGATTACAGTCACAGGATTACATATGTTTTTTCCCCCAGAGCCATAGAGCCAGGAATAGGCTTCATTTTTTAAAATACCGCTTTATTTCAGCTTTGAAACATGTTATTCATGTTATCTAGAGCAGTTTGGCTTGTATAACGGATTATAAACTTTTGTCTTCCAGAAATGACGGAGGAATTTGTCCCACGGCGCCTAATCTATAATGTCAGAGCAACATATAGCTCCAGAGCATGGACTGGAAAAGATTTCAAAAGTAACAGGGTGATTTTCTGGTTTGGAACAGATAGCGGTTCAGCCACATAAAAGTGGAAACAACCATTATATGAGTCCACAAAGTCAGTCCTCCCATTCATTTTTATTGAAGCAGGTCCAGGTTTTACATCAGTACAAAACAAGATAAGAATCCTGATTATTCGCTCGTTTTGTTGTTGAAGTTCATGAATATTGGACTGTAACACGTGATTGGAGTAACAATTAGGTGTGTGACCCGATGACATCGCTGCTGTCACAGAAGAAAAGGTCTCTGAGTCACATGACTGTCACGGTCCTCAGGGCGTCGAACATCTGTCATTGCTTATGCACTAACGTTGTCAGAGCTTGTTTAGTCTGGATCTGGGAGCTGACAGTATGTCTTTTCCTCGGGCTAGCATTCATCACATTTAATCACATCCACAGGCAATTCTTTGAAATGTTTAATGTGTCTGCGGTTATTGTTTTTTTTCCTTTTTTTGTTCTATTTATTTATGACAGTAGGTATTTTCCAGTAAGCCTATAAGCGCACAAAATAATCAGACGTTAAATCAGATGAATGCGAGCGCCTTCTTCTTCTTCTTCTTCCGTCTGTCAGCCTGCCTCTGTTCTACCTTTTGTCTTCATCTCTTGCTTTCACACTCCACACACACAACCATTGCCAAACAATATATTGATGGGGCCATTCAATGTAATGTTTCACAGAGAAATGCACACAAAAACGAGGTGGAGCATCGCCAAGTAGAGACCCAGAAGACACAACAAGACAAGAGGCTTTCCCCCTGTGTTGTCATACTTTCTTCTCTTTCTGTGGTTCATTCCTGGTTGTGATATAATATCAGTGACTTGACGGCTAAAAAAGGAAACGCTTGAGGCTAATCAGACTGCAGACCCCCTCTTGCCATCGGCTATGTTGTGAGGGCGATGCACTTGTATAACAGAACAACAGGGGGTTTGGAAACATGTCACATTTGCTGTTGGAGAAACAAATTAGAGAATGGTAAGTTCATTTGGCTGTTTGAAATTATAAAATATGCAGCTGAACATACTATTCCTGAGTTTTCTTCTGTATTTATTTGTACAAAACAACTTAATATGTTTCCATCTTTATGAAAAATGTCTGGACCAGTGTCATATTTGATGCAAGATAATGATAATCAGTGTTTCTTGTTTCATCTTCTCTCTCCCTTTCTTCTATTTTGTCTCTTGTTCTGCTGCATATTTTCATGTTTAATTTAACTATTGATCTGTGTGCTTTTTTTTTTCTTCAGGGTTTTTTTATTTGGTATGCTCTCTGGGGTTTTGTGCGTCTATATTCCTTTTTGATGTTTTTTTGCTTCTGTTGGAATTGATTTTTCTTAGTGCGAAAGAAAGTATACTTTATTGTTTCAAGCAGTCCTCTTAGCTGATTTATTCAACTATTCGCACTGTTGTGCAAATGTTGTGCGAAAGCAAATAGAATATCACATAAGGCACACATAAGGCATCCCTCTGCATGATCTCAATTCTATTCTCTTCTTCTCTTTCAGCTGTATTTATTCTGATCATCCTCTGTTTCTGAGTCTAACGGGGGGCATCCCAGACAGGCTGCTGCATGACTGTTCAGCGCCTTTATGAAATGAGAGGAGGAAGGGCGAACGCTGACTGCCTCAGTTACCACAACATCAAGTCAGAGGGTGTTTATACTGCCGTTGCTATGGAGATGTGCCTCTCCACTCTGCGTTATGTAATAAAGTTTTAAAATTCATCTTTCTGAGGATGAAAGCGCAGTGAGCCTCAACCCCTTGGAGAGAGAGAGGGAGAGAGAGAGAGAGAGAGAGAGAGAGAGAGAGGGAGGAGAGAGAGAGAGAGAGGGAAAGAGAGAGGGAGAGAGAGAGAGAGAGGGAGAGAGAGAGAGGAGAGGAGAGAGAGAGAGAGAGAGAGAGAGAGAGAGAGAGAGAGAGAGAGAGAGAGAGAGAGAGAGAGAGAGGAATGGAAATGGAGGTGTTCCTGACAGCCTCGAGAGTATGATCTAAACAACCTTGAGGACTCTTCATTTTGCATCTGCTGATGGATTTTGATTAACTAGAATTTATGAATTAATGTGTTTTTTTTTTCTCACTGTTCGCATAAGGATGTCTGCAGCTGTGTTCGCTCTCATTGGCCCACAAGACCTACGGCACAGTGAATCATGTAGCATCGTGACAGCAGCGAGAAAGATTATCCATGTGGAAACTATCTGAGCTAGTCTGTCGATGGCAATTTATCATCTGATATTTGGATAGAGTTCCTCTCCAATCAGCGATAGGTATTTTCATACCATGATGCATTTTTGAAGCTCGCAAGCTACCTAGCCAGGCTGATCGCACCACACATGGAGGTCTGAATTATGTCAAACAGAAAGGCCACATATCTTCACACCTCTTGTGCTGTTCTATAACACAAATAATCCCATTTCAAAGCGTGGCTGCTGAGGGAAAGGTGTCTTTCTGAAGCTGCTGTTCCAAAGAGCGGAAGGGTTAAAGAAGCATTACTCATCAATGTTTTACAGAATAAATCATTGATTCATGCTCTTTTCACTGAAATAAAGAGCTGAAGGAGGGATAAAACGAGGACAAGCTTGAAGAAATCTCCCCTTCTCTCTTACTCTCATTCTCCATCTTTGTCTTTTTTTTTTTTTCTTTGCTTCCACCCTCCGTTACGCCATCACTCTGGGCTTAAGCTTAGCTGCACAGCGGGGGGAAATGTGTTGCGCAGAGCTGGAGTCACTGGGAGAGAGCCTTTATATCTAACAGCAGGCACTCGCTCTGATACCCAGGAGAAGCAGCAGGGGGGGGGAGAGGCATGAAGGCAGAAATCGCACGGGAGGACCGGGGTCACATGAGGTTAGGGTGTCTCCAAGGAACAAGGAACAGCGGCAGGGTGCGGGGACCGGCCCGGGGCAAGAGGAGAGAGCAGGGAATGGATGGATGACGTGTAAAAAATCAGGGGGGTGGAGGGGGCGGGGGGGGGCATGAGGTTAAACGAGCGGAGCAGGTGAGACAACGTGAGTCATAGCAGAGGATGATCGTCCGCCCATGGGTCTAAAAGGAAGAGAGAAACCCCAGATCTTATCAGAGGGAAAGTTCCAGCGAAGCTGCCAGCTACAGTGACGTATTTCTTATGCCTCCAGTGTGCGTTGAGCTCTAGAGCGGGGGCGGGAGGACTACACACACACACACACACACACACAAACACAACACATAGCAGGATGCAGCAGTACAGCAACGATGCAGTGGAGTCAAGATAAAGCTACTCATAACTTCATGGTTATTATTTATTTTATGTATTTTGTGGATATTTATGAACATTGTTAAAACTAGACCCAGGTTTGCAATCAAAGGCAGCGGAGATCTGGCCAGCTACAGTACAGCTTTTTTGGTTTATGTGGGGACTGATAGCTTTGGGCACTCAGAGGAGATGACTATAGGGGATAGTATGAAGTAAATGGATATGAAGAGAGAGGAGAGAGATGAATAGATGGAGCTCATCCCAGTTTCAGTCCTTGCACAGGCCGCTGTCAGCAACATCAGCCCCCTACTGGCAAACGCAGAGGATGAATTAGATTAGGCTGAAGAGATTATGGTGAACAAACAGGGGAGTTGTACAAAAGGAGTTGTTCCATTGTTGCCAAGTGTCCTTCCAAGAAAGCCTATATCTGACAAGACGTTCCTGTTTAAAGTAACTAGATGGAAAGGTTGCTTTGTTGTTTTATTACAAGATTGCAACGTTGTACGTACTCTTTGAACTTAAGCACCCCAGTTTAAGGACAAATGCTAAGCGTACCATAAAACCTGACTGATAGCAAGTAAAGTGGGTCAAAAGAGACTTGATTAAGTTGTTTTGATCAGATTTTTACATCATTTGGAGTTTCAATTCTTATGAAATTATTGTGAATTATTGGCTAATAAAATTGGCTAGTAATTGAATAATGGTCAGTGGACCACTTTGAGGAACTGGAGAGACAGACCTGTCAACAGTCACCACTCTTGTTAATGTTTATTCTCAAGGTGGAATGAAATGTAAATAGGTCAGGTTACTTTTTACTTCCAATCCTTGATATCGTCACATTGCGTACCATGAAATTGGCTGAATTGCGTTAGCATTAATTGAGACTAGTTTTTCGTTTATACTCTCCTTTATACTCTCTCAAGTAATATGTAAGCCAAATGGTTCTGAGATCCAGCTGGATGCTATATGACAGTAAAATGAATTATCTTGCAACTATCCTTCCTGTGTGAGTAATAGTCATAAATTTAGACCATATTATACTCTCAATGTGCAACCTTAACCCAGAAAGGACCACACACCTAGGGCACAAGTGAGCCATGCTATTACTGCAAATAAAGTAATGGGCAGCAATGCAGTGCTATACAATGATAACAATAGCACTGCCAGAAATAATATCTCTATTGGCTTTATCGCTTGATATGAGTGTGCAGCTAAATACATAGTGTACAGTCTGAAACTAGGCCAATATAAATAGATATAGGGAGTGGGGATTCTCGCTAATTTCAACAGTTACCGAGCACTTTGCAAAACTTCCATTGTGTTGTGAAGGATAATTTATTGTATAAGGTAGGGGAATGTTGTCAGCCGGTCTTAAATGAGACAAAAAGGAACCGCATGGTGTTAAAGATATCAGCAGAAAGCCGACTGTCACGTTACACATCAGGCTGGATTCTCAGCACATTGAATCGTACCTCAGGTAACCAGAGGAGAGCGAGGCAAGGCAGGCAGGGTAAACACGCCAAAGTTTAATATAAAACAGTCAGCAACTGTAAGCCTGATCAAGAGTGCTGAAATAGCCCAGACAATCCTGCCACCCTCCCCGCCCCTACTATAAACACGCATTGCAGGGAACTGCCAGGATTAGTGGGTGGCCAGTCGGTGGAAGGACGCAGATCTCTCTTTAGAATTCTTATTCTGGCAATTAAAATTCTATCATGCACATGGCTCCGCTAAGCTCTTAAGGTCATCAGCGCACCAGTGGCCTGACTGACCCTTCCACGATGGCCATTGCATGTTTTATCACCTGACTTGCAGAGTTCCTGGGCAGTCAGGCGAGTAACAAATACACCGGGGTCACTGTTAATGGTTGCTTCCAAAAAACACAAATTGATTTTACCGAGAAGCATTTGGTCGCCCTCCTCTAATCCCTCGAAAACAATCGATTATGTGCCTTAAAAAATACCCTGGTGCATAAAAATGGAGATTTCTGCCTTTATGATCAATTATTGTAAAATGGAGTATGTTATAAAACCAGAGTGAGTGGTGAGGTGGTTTCAGGTAACTAACCCTTGTTGTGCGCAATCAGGAACGCAAACATACGGTCAAGTGAATTCCATCCTGAAACAATAAACAATGCACCTTTAGTGCAATTTAGTCCAAATCCTGCAATTCAGCGTCTTGTTTGCAGATTTGTATTTTCTGTCATTAACCAACATACAATACACAAAGGAACAGAAAAGAGAGAGAGAGAGAGAGAGAGAGAGAGAGAGAAACAATCAAACAAAAGCAATTTGTAAGAAATGGTGACAGCGCTTATCACTCTGACTAGAAACCATGGTGGGAATGCAGACAAACAATGATGAACTATTCTTGAGTGTGCACGTGTGTTTGTGCATGTGTGTGTGTATGTGAGAGAGATAGAGCAATAGAAATGAAGAAAGAGAGATTAGTGTGTTTATGAGAGTGAGGTAACAGGTTCATCTGAGGTGTGTTTTTATAAGGAATCAAGCCAGGCTTTGCAAGGGCACGCTATCGGCAGTATGCCCACGGTGCCCTGGATTTCCCTCTTGAAGTGCTGCCAAAGTGTTGGCCTCTAAAGTGTGTCATGACACCTTACAAGTCTCTGTAATGTATGTGTGTCTGTGTGTGTTTTTGTGTGTGTGTGTAGCTGTTGATAACTGTTGATATGTCTTTGATTCATATTGAGTGTCTGTCTGGATTGTCACAGGATTTTGTATGTGTGTGTATGAGTGTGTGTGTGTGTGTGTGTGTGTGTGTGTGTGTGTGTGTGTGCTCGTGCCTGTTTGTTTACCTATTTTGAACATCTCCTCGTTTCAACAGCCTCAGAAAGGACATTTTGTATTTGTTTACATGTGTTATGCAACCTCTATCAACCAGTAATGCCATGTGACGTAGCTCCCTTCTGCATAATACTTTAACGCAATCTGTGATGTTATCACATTACTCACTGCCCCAAATATTGACTGAATATGTTGTCTCACAGAAAGTGCAAAACTACTTTGACGTTTTCCTGACAATGATATGAGTCATAAGCTAAACTCATTCAAATATGCGTAAAATGAAGTGTCAAACTAAATATTTGTTGCACAAAATCCACATCAGCTTAGAAGGCTCAGACAGAGACAGTGAAGTTGCTGAATGCATAAAAACACGTACGCAATAGATAAACCTGTACTTTCCCATAATTATTATGTGTTATGCCTCCTGTTAGTGTGCAAATCCGCTACAACTTTCTCAGCATAGAGCAAGAGGGAGACAGAGAGTATACAGTATATACATATTGCATATGCACATGCTTATCCCTTTAAGGAAAGTTTATCTATGGGTTATCTATGGGCACATAGGCAATGCTCATAATCTGGGCCTATCCTAACCTCACCTTTGTCAGTGTTTAACAGAGACATGTTATTGGGTAATATTCTGTGCCTTATCAGCACGCAACAAAGCCACATCCATGTCCTTAACATGCAGAGTAGGCAAAACACAGCGTTGTTTATCTTGGTCAGGGCAATGATCAATATGCACCTTACAGCCCTAAAATACCTTAATTATATATAAGATAATGTTACTATAAGTCTATATGAACATTACACAAAGGTATATATACTTAAGAACACACATCATGGGATTTTCTTGGATAGGATTTACTGGTACATCAGAAAGAAAGAAAAAAAAGTGTAACAAGGGTGTAGTTGCTGACTCAGAGGTCAACGCAAAGTGCAAGAGAGATGAAAGCAGAGGTGTGAGAGAGTTAAGTTTGCTCTGCTGGATAAGTGAGAGGTTATTGGACCCATTAAGATGTCATCTCTGACAGATAACCCTCTTGCTGTTGCATTTTACACTTCAACTCCAGCTTGTGTAAGACCTTGTTCCCCCCTGTACACAAGTGGGCAAAAATGCACTTTTCGCTGATAAAGTCTGCCATATCAGCAGCTCTGGTACAGGACATGCTTGCGGTGATCTTTTACGAATGTCACATGTTCCTTTCATGAGTTTGGGGCAAACATTTTGAGTGTCTCAATTCTTTTTTATTGAGCATGTGACCCATATAGTTTTCCAAGAGCTTTTTGTGTTTGGACTATGTGCATAAGTGCTATAGGACGATGTGTGGAGGGTGGCTCCCATTCCTCTCCAAGGTCTTAAAAGTTAAGGTACTTCTGTGCTTAATTATTTAAAAATTCATTCATATAGGGCAGGTTGACTGAGCACACTTGTTCTTTAGCAGCAATGCCCTGTTTCACTCTCATACAGTTACACACAACTTATTGAAAACTGAGCTGCCGGTCTGGGGATTCAAACCACCTTCCTTCAGGTCACAAGTCTGCTAGTGTAACCTTAGATTAATGGTTTGATTTGGTCTTGGGTGCACTGGACCTGGAAGGTTTCCATGCTTGTGTGCACATAGCCTGTGAGGTGTGGAGCCAGGTGTGGATCAACATTCAGAACTGCTTTCTATGGAGATTGTGTTTTGACAGACGTCTCCATGTCTCCCTGTCAATGTAGTTATGGGACACTTGAGCTGTAGAGCCCCAGCAGATGATTGCAATGTGTGTGTGTGTGTTTGTGTGCTTTTGTGTGTCTGGCTGTATGAGCATATGTGAAAATGTGGCAATTAACATACAGAGTGTTGCCACTCTGTACTCTGGTACACCTCTGCGTTTATGCAAACAGTTCACACCTCTAGACAGTGAGTTACGTGGCTGTGACTCAGAATATAAAGCATTCAGACAGGGTCAAGAGGTTCAGTTACCTTAGAATGGGCAAGGTACATGATTTAAGTGACTCTGAATGTATATGATCCTTGGCACCAGACGTGCTGGTTCCAGGATCTCAGGAACAGCTGCCCTGTACCCAGGTGCATCTCTTCATGGCCACAGTCTGCCCTTTTTCGGATGGAAACGTCCAGGAGGTAAACGCTCCATGTCACAAAGCACGCATCGTCTCAAGCTGGTTTCAGCAACAGGACAGTGACTTCAGTGCAGTCCCAAGATCTCAACTCAATAGAGCATCTTTGGGGTGGAAGGTGGCACAGGACGTTCACAGCATGAATGAGCCACTGAAAATTCTGCAGTAAACTGAGTGACACTATGGAGTCAGCATGAGCCGAGATCCTTGAGGAACGTTTTTGGCATCTTGTTGAATCCATGCTGTGGAGAATCCAGGCTGTCCTGGAGGCAGAAGGGGGTCCTAAACAGACCACTGGAGGTATGTTATGATTCCTTCACATAATAATCTGATTCAATTTTGAATCAGATGGAAAACGGATGCATGTGACAAATGTAACTTTTTCAAATTGAAAACAAATATCAAACTTTTTCAGCAGTAGGCAGAAGGTGTTTCCAAAGATCATGGCATCTGGGTTCGTACAACACATACAATACCCCCCTCCCCCCTATATTGGTGTGACTTCAGTGAGATTAGTGCATTGAGAACACTCTGCTGCTTTTGAGGACATGAGACATGTGCTTACTCAGTATCATCACTTGACCTCAGCCCACTCCATCTGCTGAGAGTAAATCTATCACCTCATTTGAACTTTATGGATCTCAAGAGCTTTGGCGCACATTAAACTGGAACCCAACTACAACTATAACACCCGCTGCGCCATAAATCTCTATCCCTCTGTACGGACTGGGACGAGGAAGAAAACCAAAGGGTAGCAGTGATGTAATGTGCAAGAAGAACAGCGTTGGGGCTTAAAGATGGCTGTAAAAAAAAGGTTTAGGGCTAAAAACAAAGGCAGCCAGAGTGAATTAAAGTCTTGTTTCATTGTTGTAAAACTAACAATGTTGTTTAGATGCTTGTGTCAACCTCTGATATTATGCAATGGTCCTTGGGGGAGAGGATGTTATGCCAGGTGGTCTGCCAACATACTGGAAAATAACTCCGCTGCAAGAAGCGTGAGTCCAGGAAGACTCATTTATGGAGCAAAGGTGCCTTCCCTCTCCTCTCCTCTCCTCTCCTCTCCTCTCCTCTCCTCTCCTCTCCTCTCCTCTCCTCTCCTCCTCACCTCCTCACCTCTCCTCTTCTCCTCTCCTCTCTTCTTCTCCTCTCCTCTCTTCTCCTCTCCTCTCCTCTCCTCTCCTCTCCTCTCCTCTCCTCTCCTCTCCTGTCTTGTCCTTTCCGTCTTCTGTCTTTCCGTCTCCTCTCCTCTCCTCTCCTGTCCTTCCCCTGTCCTTTCTTTCCCTGTCCTGTCCTCTTCTGCCCTTTCTTATCCTCTCCTCTCCACCCCCTCTTCTCCTCTGGGCTTCACTTCCACAGATGGTTAAACAACTTGCTACATGATCCCCAACTGGGTGGTGAATCTCCCATATAATAATCTGTAACATTTGGCGCTTAAATATAGGATTCCATATAAAATTGTATTATAATCCAATATTACATGTAGTATATGTCTGTGCAGCAATAAAAAAAGTCATATGGGGGTACTGTCCTGGATTCTCTATTTCTCTTGACAGCCAATCCCTTTGCCAGAACCATTCCCATGTAAACAACAAGGTCATAAAGACAAGTGAGGGTCTGGCACAGATAAAATGAGGGCATGCTAACAAAAACATGTTTGCTCCTGTGCTGGTATCCCATTATCCGCTGCATCCCATGCCCCCTCACTGCTAATCTTTCTCTGGCCACCCAAATCTCACTCACAGGCCGGAGTTTTTGGACCCAAAAGGGACTCTTCGAGCCAACAGCGGGGACATAACCCCGGTGTTAATTCCTTTGTTGATGGTGATGTTCTTTATTGATGCGGTTTTCAAGCAGTGACATCACAGCAGGAAATCAATTCACCTGAACTGACCCTGGAAAAATACACAAACAGCTGTAGTGAGAAAAAACACTGTGAACTCTCTGAAGTGAGGCTATTGGGGACAAATCAGTGACGTTTACACAAAGCCTTTTGATCAAAAACAAAACAAAAACAAAATCGAAAATTAAACAGATGGGAAGTACTTTTGAATACAAAAAGTATGTTTATTAATGCTACATATAAGCGCACAAGTTAACAAAAGCGCATAAGTGAGCAAGGAACAAACACAAAAAAGGCTTATATACATGCAGCTATGCCAAATTTGTGAAGCATGTATCAGCTGCAAATATACATGGATTTGCCTTTACTTGGTGGTGGTTTTTAGCTGTGATACTCCCCTGCAACAGGAAAACAAATGAGATGCATGGGAATAAATCATTTCTCTTGGCAACAATATTATGAAATCAATGCAAGAGAGCTGAAGATGGCATAAGAAACATAATATGAGATAGATTATCCGTAGTAATCTCACATTGAAAGCTAATCATCCTGAAACCTCACCTGACATGTGATGTGGGAGATTATAGGTGCATGTCAGACTCATCCCTGGCTGTATTTTGGGTGATTCCACATGAGGCTCAATAGCAGCTTTGGAAACCTTAAAGGGTAACTTCTGTATTTTTCAACCTGGACCCTATTTTACCATCTTTTGTGTCTAAGTAACTAATGGGGACAACAATTTTTGAAATTGGTCCAGTTTTGAGCGAGATCGCATCAGCCGGCAGCCGTGAAATGGGCTGCAATGTAATCTGATGGCGAACCGTCAATGTGCGTCCACTAAAAGTGCTTGTTTTTGCCACTGACAGGCTCAGATTGTTATTATAAGTGTCTGACAACATTATGGAAAGGACCATACAGAGAAATTAAACGTTTTTCTTTACCTTTCGCTTGATCCGGTCTGTGTGTAACCAAGTCTTGCTCAAGTCTCGCGAGAATTGAGTTGCTGCAGGAAGTCAGCTGTGGAAACGTGAGTGAGAGTTGGAGAGAGGAGTGCCGGGAGGAGTTTGTTGTGTTGGAGTACAGAAATCGTAGCTTACTGTTATCTAAAAGATAAAAAAAACCAATGGTTTGTGTTTGCGCATTTCTGAATGTTGAAAATGTTGCGCAACACTTTGCGCAGCTTTCATAGACTACCTTTGTTGGGTAGTCTATATATAGTCAGTGTGTCCCTATATAGTCTATAGGGACACGCTGAAGTTGTGGCTAGTTGTGCTACAAATGGATGCTAACACTCCTGTCCATACACTGCACCTTGCAGACCATCGGGTCTGCAGTGACCTTTTTGACCGGGATGACTACTGCCAGCCAAAGAGGAGAAGAAATCCTATACCAAAGCACTTTTTCCTAAAGAAAAATGCTGTTCCAAGAGTGGAGAGACCTGCTGCAGACAGAGTGGAGGTAATGTTATTAGCTAAAGTTATTGTGTTGACCTGGCATCAGTAGGGTCCTTTCCGTAATGTTGTCAGACACTTATAGTAACAATCTGAGCCTGTCAGTGGCGGCAAAAACAAACACTTTCCCGTTTCGCGGCTGCCGGCTGAAGCGATCTCGCTCAATACTGGACCAATTTCAAAAATTGTTGTCCCCTTTAGTCACTTAGACACAAAAAGATGGGAAAATAGGGTCCAGTTTGAAAAATACCGAAGTTACCCTTTAATGATTTAAAGGCGTAAACAAGTGATACTTTGATCTCGAGACTCTCAAACTCAATATATCCTGCAGTACAACTTCTTTTCTAAACATTAGAATTCAGTTGCAAGGTCCTGATATGAACACATATGAACACAACTTCATACATTAGATAGTATACTGGACAGAAAGGATTCACAGGTTTGTGTCTTCATGTCTACCAGTTAAATTTGATCCTGATGAAATAGCCATAATCCCCAGGATATAGTGTGCGGTTGAGCAATAACTGGTCATTTGAAATAACTCATATCTTCAGAAGGTGTATCTGCATAAAATAAGCCCTTCAGCACCATGACCATAACTGACCATAGATTTCAAGAGTCTGTCAACTTGGCCCACTGAATCTGGTAATGCAGACTGACTTCATGGTATAGATGGAAAACATATGTCCAACTTTGCATTGACTCACAGCAAAAGCCCTCTCTCACTGTGAAGCAAACCTTCAGTGGAATCCACCATCCATTAAGAGTGCCATAAAGAATTTATAGGTGGCTAGGATATAAATTCTGCACATACACGTTTCCATAAATTTTTTTGTGTGGCTTTGCACATAAATTCCGAAATTTTATGGAAACATATAGAAAGAAAAGTTCAGCTGAGTTGACACCCAAGAACCAGTTTGTTCATTTTTTTTTCTCTGTGTAAAATATCAGTTGAGCTTTGTTCACTGCTAACTTTTAACAAGATTGTCCCTTTGCAACATTCTCTTATTACTTGACAACTGCAGGTGTCACTTCAGCTTGCCAGCTAATGAGATGATCAGCTTTCTTTTAGACAAAATATTTAATAATAACATCCCACTTCTATTTTCTTTTTTGGGGGGGGGGGGGGGGGCTCTGATAGTCCTGTTTGACTGATCTTTCACTCTAAGCAGTTTGTTACGGTTAAGCTAACACACAAAGTTCACTGTGTGGTCGTGATTGTGATTCACTGCCTTGTCTCCTCCCCATGCGGAGCTGTTCAGAAACAGAAAAGACATTTACCGTCAAGCCGACGAAAGACTAACCGGTTACAAGATGTGACATTACTCATTGGAGTTACTCAGAGGCTTTTTGTTTTCTGTTTCTGTTTGACAGATTAGACAGCTGTGTTTCCAGAACAAAAAGTGACACATATCCTCATTCAAATCAGACAATTGATTTCTGCTAAGGAGGCAACCAGTGTTAGAACTAGAAGTGCACAAATTTTCTACCTTTAAAAAGATAAGTAACTGTGCTCAGATACAATACGCTTTGGCCAGCAGTGTCATGCATTTGGGAATGCATGACAACACCACTGTCCATTAAGAAGGAAGGCAATAACAATATTGTAATATGATGTAGGTCAGTTATGGGCCAGCCAAACCTTGAATTTGAAGTGCAGCCTTTAGACGTATTGCTGTTGAACCAGGGGCTGAGTCCTCATGTAATTAAAACACGGCAAACAGTGGGCATGCAGTATGAAATGGTGACAAATTATTTCTCATTGACAAATCTCTATTATGTTTTATAGTTTCTTGTTCAGCTCTCTACACTATGCCATTTACTTCCAAATATAAATAAATAAAATGGCTCCTCAGACCGTCTTGAAACAATTTGGGTTGCCAGTATTTACACAATCTGAAGACATGGGTTTCTGTACTGGGGATATTGTGGCTGGATGTGGAAACTATGTTCACACTGTTGCAGATTCTCTACTTGAAGTGGATGTTTGGTTTTATTTTTAGGAGAGGATCATGGGTAGCCTACAACATGTCGCTAAGAGTGAGGAAATGTGTGCACATCCAGTCAGGATGCTGGAGTGAATGTAAATCAGCAGAGTTGATAAAAAAACATACTGCTTCTTTTTTTTCTTTTTTCTTTTTTTTTTTTTTAAAACTTCCAGATAATAAGCTGCTAAACAACTAATTAAATTGCCAATCAACAAAATAAGTGTTCAAATCAATGGTATGCCGGAGACATCAAATTCTGTATATGTGGAACAAAAGCAAATAAGTAAACAACGCAGAGAAATTGCCTAATTTACTTGTAGATTGAATCAAAATATTGTAGCAATAATTGCTCTCTGCGCTCATGGCAGGTTTGATTCAACATCAGTATGCGGAGCTTTACCGACCGCAGTAGCTGGAGTCACAGCAGGTTATGTTCTTTATTATCTTTTTTCCTCCTCCCCCTTAATATCTTGTTGACATTGTTCAGTCTGTCACCTTACATCGGTGCAGGTGAAATCCTCCACCGTGTGACCTTCATGAACCATTCTTAAACATGGCTTTGCATTTGATTTACTGTGAAGGGTTTAAGTTATTCATATGCAGGCGCTTAAAGTGATTTTTGATAAAGAATATCACCATGACTAAAATAAAGGAACACCAATGACATTTTTTTACCAGTTTGTCTAACTATGGCTGCTAATTTTAAATGCATACGCAGTCATAGGCATTAAATTAAAACGCAGGGTGTTTAATAGCTGAATGGTATTAAGTGCTGAGTAGAGGAATGGAGTTTATACCCATAATGGAGTGATTACCTGGAGAAACGAGTCAAGGAGCCTATTGGAATAATTTCTACAATTTAAATTGAGTGACACGAGCGCAGAATGAGCAAATGACTGCATGTGGAACTTAAAATTCACTACAAAGTGGATCTAAAATAATGTCTTAGACAGTTCAGTGATATGGCAGGGTTTTGTGCTTAAATGTGCTACGTAGTCACGCCATCTAGTGTGATGAATGAATGTTGATTCATGAATGTAAGTATGTTTCTTATAAAAAGGGTTAGCCTGTTATTTTGTTTTCAAAGAGGAGTGGCAGACTTTGTAATTTACCTTATTAATAATAATACAGTAATCCAAATGTAATAGCTACATAAATGGGGAATTTGCATTGTTTCCCAGCTTACTTATATTGGACAAATGCTCGCATTCCAGGGGCTTAGCCTAGATTTGAAAGGCATGCTGGGATTTGAGACATACTTGCCTCTTAATTGACTGCTGTACAGTACATAAGTGTTCATGATCCTTTTTACCTGCCTCTTGGTGGCCGACTAACCCTCTCTTGATTAGCTTGTGTAAATCTGTCCATGTGGGTTTACAGTATTTGTTTCCACAGTGTTACATCTATAGTTGTCACATCCACTGACTCGCCGTGACAAACCCCGCAGGTTTATGCTCTCTTCCCGTCTTGGAATGTTCTCTAAGCCACAACTCAATTTACCAGCTGCATGCACAGATTCTCACGGAGATGGAGGCAAAAAAAAAGGAAAAAGAAAAAGGGCACAGCAATTTAAATGCTGCCGTTAAATAGTCATTTCTAGGCAGTTTTTCAGTTTTTCTGGTATTATTTTGATAACTGCTAAAAACTCCTCTCTTTTTTCTTGAATGTCAGTATATTTTAGTTGGTCTGTCACAGTTGCCTCCACCTCCCATTTATACTCCCGGATTTCTTATTTATTTAAAGGGAAATGCAGCTAAATTTAAGAATTCCTGCAGGTTATTCTCATGGACAGCTTCACCAGCATTTATGACCATGAACAACTCAATCCAAAGCGAGAAATCAGCGAATCAAGAATATAATCTGTGATGTCACGCTAATTTATAACATGGAGCTGATCACCTGGCAGTGAATAGGAAGCTGATTTTGTCATCATCAGTTTAGTCCACACTACTATTTCCAAATGAGCAGCAATTGTACCCTTGTCACCAGAAAATTAACTTTGCCATTGTCCATTGTCATTGCCATTGTCACAGTTTTAAATTTCCAATTCATTGTTGATGCAATTGTAGTGACAATGTGGCTGGAAATATCCAATCTTGCTGTCTCCCTCTTTCCCCACCTCTCTCTATTTCTGTCACACACACACACACACACACACACACACACACACACACGCACACGCACACACACACACACACTACACTAAACCTGCCAACCTTGAAGAACATTTTTGAGTACACCTGTGTAGTGCCTGCTAAAATATTTCCAGCTCATGTTTGTCTGTGCTGCAAAAGTAACACATACAGTACATTCTGAATAAATGATGTATTTATAGATCACTGACACCAAAATGCTGACTGTGTGGAATAAATGAATAAAATGAATGAATAAAATAAATTAACAGCCACACAATCAATGGAACATAGGCTGAACTACCTGGGATTTTTGTTACAGTTTTTTTTACACTTTGGCACTAATTTCAGAAACTTGTGGTCATTTTTCAAAACTCTAGACACAAAACTCAAAACGGTCATCACTTGTAACACAGGCTGTCCAATGTTCAAAACATTGCATTGTGCATTCATATCTTTAAAGAAACCTTGCACTTGCAGAATCATTGGTTCAAATAACTCATTTATCATGAAATACCATAGGAACATTAATTTAGATCACTCACACACAAGATACCGATAGTTTCACTGTTTAGTTGTTCGTACAATCATTTCCGTTTTTTTCAATCACTTTGGCACTAATTTCAGAACCTTGATGTCATTTTTCAAAACTCTAGACACAAAACTCACAGCCGATGATCAAAATGCACATTTTTCAAAACTCTAACACTTCTTCCAATTGCTTGGATACAATACACATAAACCTAAGATCATTTGTTCATTGAACTAAAATCACATGTTCAAAATGACCGAACTTAGCATCAAAGTATTACCATTTCAAAATGAAATTCACACATTACATCTGAGATGACTGTCTATTCATTTCATTACAATGATCTAACTATCAATTGATACAACTGCTCAAAATGATAAGTAACTGTTGCATTACTCTTAATGCATAGTTTTATGGAAACTGACGAACAATATTCCATGTTTAGATCAGAAAGTTTCAGGATAACGAGATCCATTGACACCAATTACCGTGGAACATGAACCAGTTGGACTACATTATCTATGGATGTAATATTTCATCATCATTCTATATCGGACACTGTTTCTATGGTCCCATGTTCCACTTTCCCAGACCATGTTTTCAGATTTCAGAAGATTCTTCCCAAGATGTTTGGCTAATGAAAACATCCATTGTGATGTGGATGAGAACCTGTGGCCAAATCCACAAGACAGGGTTGATGGAAATATAGAAGTACAGTAATCAAACCTTCGTTTTGCTTTTTACAGTACGTACATTACAGTAAGCCAGGTGAGGAACACGGCAGTTTTACAGTACTGTAGTTTTTTGATTTTTTGATTTTATCCAGGGAAGGTTTGCTGTTTTCAGCAGCATCCTGCTATAATATTGGCCTCCTCCAAGCAAACTGCGGTGCGGTTCTTGGTGTTTCTAGTGTTATACTGTTTTTGAAAGTGTGTTGGAGGGGCTGAGACAATTTACTTGTATTTCAACTACAGCGACCAGAATAAATTGACAACCCATATTTGTGGGCCAGATTGAAATTTGTCTGCAGGCCTCGAGTTTGACACATTCTTCATAAAGCGGCATGTTTTTCACTGCTTCAGTCCAAGTTCACCAGGTGTTGCCATGTTTTTCAGTGTTGTCTATTCATTCTTTTCTATTTTGATGCATTGATAATTTCATCCTAACACACATTAACAAATTCAACTTGCTCACTGACCCATGTGTTTATCTGGCACTGTAAGGATAATCTTAAAAGAGGGTTACAAAAGGATTTATGGTGTGACATGTTTATTCAACTTGTAGATTAGCCACGAACCATACACTAAGTCCTTGTGGGTGAAATGAGAATTTCAACAAATCCAAGTTGTTCCTCTGGGAAATTCTGACGGATTTCTTTAATCTAAAGGTAGAGTCTAAACCCTCTGTCTGAAGTGTATGTCTGTACCCGTGTCTAACACCCCACTTAGTCTGACAAGCTGATTAGCATTACATTTTATGTAAGTCAGCTGTTCTTCAACAAAAATAATGAGTAATTTGCTCTCTTGACCACTCTAGTGAGGCCTTTTGTTCATTCTATAAACAAATTTGTCTTTGTATTTCAGTGATGTTATGTAGTCCACTTCCTACACGCTCTCAGCTCTATCTTACATTATGGTGCTGTATAGCTGTTCCTGACAGCAGCAGCAGTATCTGCACGTACATAGGTACAAAACATATCTACAGACTCACATTATTTACAGATGAACTGATCCTGCAGTGGGAGTGACATGGAGGTGGTTAGCACTGTTGCCTCACAGCAGGAGGGTCCCAGGTTCGATGCCCCTTCTGCATGTTTTCCCAGTGTTTGAGTGGGTTTCCTCCAGGTGCTCCGGTTTTCCTCCCACAGGGCAAAGGCATGCAAATCAGGTGGATTGCAGACTCTAAAATACCCATTGGTACGAGTGTGAGCGTCTTTGTGTTAGCTGTGTGATTCTCAGCCTTCTACTCAGCTGAGAGGTTGGTCCCGAGGGGAAATTCATTAGTACAGGGTATTAGGGGCTAGTATTGTGTATAGTAGTAGTAGTAGCACAAATATACTGCCACCTGACCACTATTTAGCCTATATGTACCAACTTGCTTCAAGGAGAGGTATTGAAAAGTAGCTAACACCAGGGTCTATAACTCAAAGGTCAATTGCTTGCAATAGATCATTGAAGTTACGATAAAAATCAGCAATATAGTACATACAAACTCCTGAGATACACTACATTTTTCACATATGTGGTGTGGTAAGATGTTAGTTTCTGTTTTCTGTATAGTTTCATCTCAAAGAGCATATCAGACATTCATGAAATCCATCAAGCTCAACTCCCTCTGGGGCTAATTATTGCTCACTTATGACTTTTTAAGATAAGATGAAATTTTATTGATTTTGTTGGGTAATTAGGTCATTGTAACCACAAAAGTAATAAGATTCATCAGGGAAAAGACAAAAAGAATAAAATGCTGTGCTATAAATCTCAGTATGTATAAACATAATGCCAGTATGTATACAGTATGAAATAGTGGAACCATTATAGAAATACCATTAATAAAGATAAAGCTGCACTTTATTGATCCTCTAGGGGAAATTCGGGTGTCACAGCAGCAATGTACAGTACAGCAGCAGAACAAAGAGAATATATGCAGAATATAAATTGAAAGAGACATATGAAAACTGAAGAAGCAATTATGTGAATTTAAAGCAATACACGTGATGTGCAAATGTGCAGTGTATTCACGTGATATTCACATTAGCAAGTCTGCAGATGGCCATATATTAATACATGTGTGTCATGGCATGTAGACTAGTATATAAACACAAAAAAAACCTGAACACCTTATCAAATATATTGACGTTAAAAATTCCACTAGAAGATACAGAATGTGCTGTTTGGCTTTTTTTTTTTTTTTACAAAGCTCCAGGTACCATATGTACAGGAAGATGGCAGTGTGCAAAACGCATGTGCATTCTTATCTGTTCACAGTATCACTACATTATCAGACCATGGAGCAGGAAAAAGTGTCATTTTGCATCCCCACTCAGCAAAGCTGAGAGCTTACAAAGAGGGATGCAAAATGGACACAGTTGAAAATATGACATAAAGAGGAAACAAAAACATGGCAGCAAAAAATCACATCCATCCACTAAATGTTGCACACAATCTAGCCCCTGTAATCTGTGTTTGAAAACTAACTGCAGTTTCAACATATCCCAGAATTTGATCCATATGCAAATAGTTCCTAGAATACACTTCAGGTTAACCAAACAAATGCCAGCTTTCTGAAGTTGATGTAGTATTTGTAATGAAACATTTATTTAGAACAATGCAGCTGGCAGTCTGCCATTCCTTTTGGACCTGCAAAAAAACATAATCAGGTGTTCAGATGCTCTCCCTTTTTTATGTTGGCCACAGAAATTTCAGCAGGCCCCCTGGATATGGTGGCTTGTCCTGCTTGTGTCATTAAAGCGTCTCATGACTTTGTACAGCACTTCAAAAGCCTTTCAGTCTGCTTGCTTCCTCTGATGTTTATATGGGTGCAAGCCTTTTTTTTCTCTTCTGATACTTATATTTCTTTGATGTACAATATTCTGTTTGAGCCATCTGAACTAAGAGAGGTTTCATTCAGCAAACAGGAGTCTTGAGTTCTGTTCAAGTCCTAGTTTGACCTCGGTATCACGGAGCATTGTGGGATTTGAAAGGAGTCCTATCAATCCAAGAGCAAAAGGCAATGATAACTTTTACATTAACCTTATTTACTTTAGATCAACACTGAGACCAATTGATGCATTTTTAATAGGAAGAGGAAACAAACTTGCAATTTCTGTATAACAGCTAATTGTCCTGTGTGGGATCAATGGTCTGCATCTGCTATGCACAAATCCTACAAAGTTAGGTTTTCTATGAATCCCATATTAAATATTGCATACTGTATGGATTCCATCAAACATGCTTGAGTAGAAAGCTGCAGTAAAACTGTAGCTCAGCTGACTGCTAAGCCAGCTAATGATTGTAATATCCTTGACAACTAAAGCAACTTGATTGTACAAAGCATTTCAGAATGCATGTGCATAAAGGTTTTATATTTTGAATGCATTTTTCCGTGGGATTTTCAAAACATTTAAGTATTAACCTCAATTCCCAAGGTTCAGATAAATTATGTTCGAGTATATGTAATTTCTGGGCAGTATGAATCCTGATGCATCCTGTTCCTGCTTGTGGATTTATTGCTATTGCTTTATGTGTGTATGTGCTTACATGTGTGTTGCATGTAGGGGGTGCAAGCTCGGTGTGTGTGTGTGTGTGTGTGTGTGTCTACGTGTCTGTGTGTGCACAGCTGAAGTGCATGTGTGTGTTTCATGAGCTTCGCAGTTTCACAAGTAAAGCAGATACCCCAGTTGGCTCTCCACACAGAGAACTCAATGTTTTGCAACCTGTAAACATGTCAATAAAAGTTAAGTTGGTGGGATCTGTTTTTTTTTTTAGTTTCAAAGTGAAGAAAGAGTTGTTGAAGGAGCTGTTGTTTGGATGTAGAGAAGCTGCACAGTAAAGTTTCCTGCAGAAAACCCAGCTGTATTTAAAAACCAATTCAAATTGTTTCGAGCAACTGAAATATAGTCATTGATGAAGCTTTCGGTTGATGCTCCTTTATCCCCCTCTTGTCCATCCTGTTTGTCTTCTTTTTTCCACAGGGGATTTATTCAGTGGAGGTCTAATTCTCTGCAATTTATGGGTTCTGTGTGTTTCTTCCCTAATGAGGCTTGAGTTGCCGGTCTGCTAATGAAAATATTTAGAAGGCTTACTTGTTGCTGGAAGAGTGCTATTTACAAAATAAAGCCCTGTATGTTCAAATACAGCAGTTAGACAAACAGGCAAATTGAGCAATGCGGCAGAGGTTGAATCAGGTCAACGAGACCAAGATTCATTGAGTGAGTCTAATGCAAGTGGGACTAACCCCCAAAACAAATTAATTTAGTCAAAGTCAATCAGCGTTGCTATTTGTGTTTGGATGTGCCAGTCCCGAGTGACACTGACAATTAGGAATAATCAGGCCCCTCAGTTTGTTCTCACGTCCCTCTAAAGAGTCAAAGAGAAACATCCTGCCGGCCGAATCTCTCTAACTAAACTGACAGTCGGGCCCGGCTCCACAGAAGTACGGGTTGACGGCGTAACTGGAGCACAGAGGGTTTTGGAGCATTTACTGCCTGTTTCCTGACATGCAAAACTGAATACCAGCACCAGTTTTATGATGCAAGAAGTCTGCTGTGTTAAGCCATTGTATGAATAGCACGTTTTGTGCTGTGACCTCTTTTCTCTGTGGTATGTTGACTCCAAGCGCCTCAGTGAAAGCTAGGCCGGCCTCGAGGTTCTGTGACCTGACTTCAACTTTGTCAGACAGACAGAATAAATCAGGGGCCGTATCCACAAAGCTTCCTAGTACTAGTAGTTGGTCCTAGTAGTGAAATTCTAAGAAAACTCTTAGAGATGACCTGTTCTAAGAATTTCCCCTTAAAAGTAAGACTAAATCCTAGTAAAGATAAAAGCTATTCACAAAGCATCTTAGCCCTTAAGAGAGCTCCTAAGGTGGAAAAGTGTTAAGAGTAGAGAGGAGGACTTTTAGGAGCTTAGGAGTTTCTTAAGGAGAGAAGGAAATGGCTGAAAGACGCAGAAAAGACGCATTAATGCGTAGAATAATCACACAAACAATCACAGCTCCTTCACAGCCTCATATTGTGACGCAGCCTGTTTAATTCCCTCTGGCCGGTCGCAAAACAGCAGCTATGGATATGGTGAGTTTTCTCTGTATTGATGGGACACACGTCCGCATCATCTGCAATATACTCTTGTTCAAAAATCCTATTCATATAGGCTTGCCAATATAGTCTATAAATTATACTAATACTACTGAGTCTTGAGCCATTTTCACCAAATAGTAATTAGTAAAGTATAATAACATTACTGCATTCACCCAAATAAAGGCATAATGCGTCAACAAGTATTAAAAAGTACCGTTCGTATGGTTTTCAAAGATTTTGTCCAATGAGCTCTATTTAAAAAAAAAAATTGATAGTATAAGCAAACCACGCTTTAATATCGCGCAAATTGTGTTTTATCTTGTGTGATTCCTTGTGTTCATTCTAGATGACAAAAAGAGGCTTGTTGATTTTCCTTGATCAACCAATGACAGCGTCCAAAGAGAGTATCACACCTAGCAACGGGGTCAACCACACCTCCTCACTAAGATAAAAGTTCTTGTCCATTCTTTGCTCAGAGTTGCTCTTTCCTAAATCACTCCCAAGCTAGGACTCCTTGCTAAGAGGTTTTAGGCTAAGATAAGAGCTCTCTGAGAGGACTCTCTGGGTGCATCCCAAGTCTCTTATTTGATATTTCCTCGCTCCTCGCTCCTCGCTTGAACCGGAAGTCGTTCTGGTCCGTCATTTTGAAGGTCGTCCCAAAGCTCTTATTTCTGCTCCGAGGAGCGAGGGTCGAGGAGCGAGGAGGGATCTCTGAGGAGCTATGAGCGAGGAGACACGAGAGCAGCCTTCCCGGAAGACTTTCAGATGAACACCATGACGTCAATTCTCCGCCCCTACATCTGGCAAATTTGAACGAGATGGCAGAGAAACAGTACAAGTGTAAATGCCTGTTATTTTA
This sequence comes from Centroberyx affinis, assembly GCF_046629955.1. Lineage (NCBI taxonomy): Eukaryota > Metazoa > Chordata > Actinopteri > Beryciformes > Berycidae > Centroberyx > Centroberyx affinis. The sequence continues at coordinate 145,782 of NW_027280269.1, forward strand.
TGCTTTTTGATATATAACGTTAATGCAAGAACATGGGGAACCTAAATTACGTTTATTTAATCCACAACCCGTTTTGTCATGCAGAAAAGGACGTCGCTTCACATGACGCTTCAGAGGAAAGGACATCTCATTTCTCTAAAAACATATTTCCTTGTTTCCTCTCTCCTCGCATGGTCTCTCCATGCATCCTCGGTGGGAGGGACTAAGACGCAAGGAAAAGACGCAAGTGAGGGAAACGTAGATGCAATTTAAGAGACTTGGGATGCACCCTCTGTCCTCTCAGAGCACTTTACTACACTGTAAAAACGAACACGTTGGCTCAACTTAAAAAAATAAGTAACCTGGCTGCCTTAAAATCTTGAGTTAAGAGAGCTAAGGATGTCTAGTTCTTTCCACTTCCATGTATGTTCCTACCACTCACAATAATAAGTTAAAGTGACTAATCTGAAACTGATAAACAGTTAGATCAACTTGATATTTAAAGTTCAATCAATAACATTTTTAGTACTACTAACAAGGAAATTCAAGTTGTAGGAACTAAATGCCTAGTTGAGGTGACATTACATTATGAGTCAAACCAACAAACATGTATTTCTATCTTCTGTTGCACAAACAAGGAAACATAAGTTATTTCAACTAAGCACCTTAGTTGAATCAACATAATATTTTAAGGCAGCCAGGTTACTTTTTCAGTAAAAGTTGGCCTCACTGGCAATCTTAAGTTTGATCAATACCTTGAATAGCATTATTTGCCAAGTCAACTAAATCACTTATTTTCTAACAGGACTGAGTGGAATGCATTCATAAACAAGAAATCACTTTAAAGAAAAATATATACTATTTATTTTGACCTCAACAACTCAAGTTCATACACAAATGTTTGTTTTTTTTTCAAAATCAGAGTTCAGGTATTATAAGATTCTTAACAACATGCTGAAAAATGCCAAATCTTACAATATTTTTTCAAATTGAGAATCCTCTCCTCCAGGATCACAGCAACGTCAACGACGTCCTTGGCGAGCAGGTCTTGTTCACCTCCAGGCTCTTTAGTGATGAAGAGTAGGCCAACATCCACTCCCTTCACAGCTTCCTCCTCCAAATCAGTGGCCTAAAGATCATTATGTATTAAATTATTGTGTGTGTACCATATTCCAAACTTCATCATGTATAGACTCTGGCACAACCAGGACAGCATTATGATATATCCTCAAATTAACACCAAATGACTACTCCGAACTTCATCCATGACTCCCCCGAAGGAGAGCAATATGATACATTTTTATATTAACACAGAGACTCGAGTTAAAACCCTTTAACGAGCAGAGAAAACACATGTCCCTTATTCATGAGAAAATAAATAAATAGTTGTAAGACACAGAGTCTATATGTCTTTTTTATCACTGTCCCTCATTGTATTGTGTAATGGCCATTACATCCATTGGGTGACAGTGCAAAAAAAAAAATCCACCACAAGACTGTAAAAAAACATAAGTCGACTGGTGCTGCTCCATGGTCTAAAACATCCCTCATCTTAACATGGAGTGGGAATGAATGAATGACTGACTGAATTTGTAGGTAAATAAAACATTTTCAATTTCTAGACAGTTGATCACATGTACCATCAAGTTATAGGTAAATGTCATGTAGATGTCATGTAAAAACATGTTTGCTGTAAAGCTGCCTGATTAGGGTATAAAAGCTAGCACTGTAACTATATAAACAATGGCTGTAACGCACCTCACAGACTTTGATGAAGTTGGAGGGATCCTTTCTCAGGTAGTGAGGCAGTCCAAGCAACACTGCAGCTCTGCTCTTCTGGTTGGAAGTCTATAACACAGAAGAACAGTAAAGGAAGACACACTGTGTCCCAACTGTAGCAATCGAGATCTGAAGATGGAATGTAGGCATGCTTGTATAGGTTATTTTTGACAGGATAAGTAACAATAAGGTAAATAGCAAAATACACAGGAGAAAAACACCTCAAACAAACTAAAGTCTGTCTGTCACTGCTCTAGCCGCGCTGTAAACACAGCTGGTGGACCTGAGCATCCGCAACCAGAATGTGATTTGAGCACCACCGATTGAGAACACACACGCAACTGAGCCAGTAGACATTTGTTAGTTTCTGATAATCACAAGATAACATTGCCCCACTATTACAAGTGATGTCACAACTTCAATCTTTCTTCAGTGGTGAGAAAGAATTTGATTAAGATCAGACTATCCTTACTTGAACATCAAGGGACTGAAGCAGACTGTGAAGCTTGGTACTGCTACTGGCTCACACTCTGGACAACTCCAGCAGTTTTGGAAAATACTTGTCAAGTCCATCTAAGAAAGACTGGTGGAGATCAACAGAAACCAGGCGCATGAACTCTGCAGCAATCTGCAAAGAGAACAAGAAACTTCATCCAACAGGGGACAGGACAGGCTGCTCCAGACCACTCAATATGACCTCCAGCCCTGTAAAGAAAACAAGTCAATGTCAGATTGATATCTCCATATCTTGTGTAATTTCAGTCAAATCCACAATGTCATCCACAGCAAATACAGAATTACTGTTAATAAACCAAATTCAGCCTTTTAACAAATAAACCATCACTGACTAATATCATGCAGGGATAGACAATAAGTGAGAGCATTTTATCTTAATATCAGCATAGATTAATTTAAACATCAATGCACTGACAAAGAGTGAAGCTTTGTAATGCAGCAGTAAACACATTGTTTTATATTATATCCATGTTAAGCTATCTGTTGATAAGCTTGCTAGATAAACAGTGGCTCTGTCCCAAATGGAAGAAAACATATTTTTGGTAGCATTTCTTGGTAGGAAGTGAAACTTTTCAAGTTTTAGGTTGTCTCAAATGTATAGGATCCATAGAAAGCATCCTTTCAAGGGACCTAATTTTAGCCAGTTTTGAGGGAAGCATGCCATGGTTCCTTTAGCAACTCTGATATCCCATAAAATATTGTGACACTGGGGGAAGAATTCATATTCTTCACTGTAGTGCAGTCAGTTGTTTCTAGAATATTAATAAAATCGCTTAGCTTAGCTTCGCCATACAAAGGTACAAGCTAGCTAAAGTTAGCACTACTGTCTGCAACCATGCAATTCACTGCGGTTTAGATTGTAGACTTATGAAATTAATGAATATCTGATTTACATACACAAACACCCTGGCTGAATTTTGATAGTTAATATATACAGGGAGCTAACCAGGGTATTATTTTATGGATTTGAAGGCTTGCAGCGAATGTTTTCCTCGTTGCCCCGGACTGGCTGCTGCTCGGCAACTTGTTACCGGTCAGTAAGTCGGTCATCAACGTTTTCCTCATTGCCCCGGACTGGTTAACGTTCCCCAGCTGGTTACCGGTCGGTAACAAATCAGTAACTTAATCAGTCAGGGGCAAGGAGGAAAATGTTCTGAACACAAATCAATGAGGAAAGAATTCTGTAGTTAGCTAGCTAGCTATAAATAATACGAGGATTTGGCAACAATTTTAACATTAGGTAGGATGGCATTGCACGTTGTAACTTACAAAAATATTAACCTGAAATTATTTGCTCTGTCTTGACTTGCTGTCTTGCTGTCCTCTCAAACTGCAATGGTCCTTTTTTCTGGATGATGCATGTGGAGCACGAGGGTATGTCCGTGTGGGCGTGTGCGGGTTGTCCAAGGCAGTTTTGCAGGGGCTACTACTCACACTTAATTGAGTCAACTCAGCAATTTAAGTTACCTGGACAGTTCTGATTTGACTGATGAGTTGACCACATTAAAACTTTAAATTTCAAGTAGGCCCAATGTTTTAGTCATTTTTAGTTGAACTGACTAAGGAAAAAGAATTGAGGTAACTAAAAGCCCAAATTCGTTTTTACAGTGTAGGAACACCTTACTAATACTGGGTAGGTATCAGCTTTCAGCTCAGTGTCAACTGGCTACCAAAGTGACATCCGCCTCCATGTTTGACGTGTTGTGCTTTCTGAGAGGCTTTCCTGCTCACCACAGTTGTAAAGAGGTTATCTGAGTTACTGTAGTCTTTCTGTCAGCTCCAAGCAGTCTGGTCATTCTCTGAACTCTCTCATCAACAAGGCGTTTCCGTCCGCAGAACTGCCGCTCACTGGATGTTTTTTGTTTTTCGCATCATTCTGTGTAAACTCTAGAGACTGTTGAGTGTGAAAATCCCAGGAGATCAGCAGTTTCAGAAATACTCAAACCAGCCTGTCTGGCACTAACAACCATGCCACGGTCAAAGTCACTGAGATCACATTTTTTCCCCATTTTGATGTTTGATGTGAACATTAACTGAAGCTGCTGACCTGTACCTGCATGATCTTATGCATTGCACTGCTTCCACATGATTGGCTGAATGGATAATTGCATGAATAAGCAGGTGTACAGGTGTTCCTAATAAAGTGCTCAGTGAGTGTATTTCTTCTTCAAGCTTAAGTTCTGAATTGCTTCTGAAGGAAAGGTTTGAGTCATTTAATGGGCCTTGACACTTTATAGATTGGAAATTGTCTATCATTAAAGTTACTGATATCTATATGTGGGATTCACAATGTGATAAATCGAGGAAAACTGTAGTACAATGGGAATGTAATAGCGGACAAAGACATCTCGAGTTGACAAAAACAAACATAAACACAGACAAAATTGCCACCATATGCACGCGCAGATAGTTGATCATATGCTAACGCTAAACTGTAATCCACAAAATTCATACAACCTCAAACACTGTCAAACTATTTCAAGGACCCATGAACAACAATGTGACCAGTGCACCATTCCGTCTGTCTGTCTGTCTGTTAGCAGGATAACTCTAAAAGTTTTCACACTGATTGGCCAAAGGGGGAGCGTGGCGGTGGGCGTGGCTTCTCATAATAACACATATAACTTCTGAACGGATTCACTTAACACCATCAAATTTTGTGGCCTATCAGCAGACAGAAGAAGATGAGGCAAACCCTCCATTATTGGCCCAATCAAACATGGGGCCACTGGAGAGCTGCAGCTGGAGAACAGATATAGTGCTGATTGGCCATGTGGTGTTGACATAATCGGCTAAAATGCTTAACAGGCAGATCTTATGTCACATTTCAGGTCCAGCCATGAAAATGCATCTCCTCATGTGAAACAAGTTGGTAATGTGGCATGTAAGGAATTATTAACTTTTGGTGAAAATCCGGCATGTGGAACTGGCATGTATTGACAGTTGCATGGCACAATTTTTCATGATTTGCTGTGACTGATTGCAGTCTTTTAAAGTCACTGAGTTCAGCTTCACTTCATTTGCCTCCAATTTATGTGTGTCCCTGTGAGTAGGTCAGCTGGACCACAACAAAGAGACAGAACATAGCATAGCCTGATCTATAATCAGGACACCATTATCTGAAAATGAAAGCTATGTCCAGAAGAATGTCACCAATTGACCTGGCTGAGTGTATGTCCGATTCAAAGCTTCCATCAGCCATGAGAGCTCCATTGTATGTTTTGGCTGGAATCAAAATTAGGCCATTTTTTTTTTTTTTTACCAATTATAAGATGTTTTGTGAGTAATGATTTGGACAATAAAGCTGTGATGTTGTTTGTTGCCTGTCCTCTCATAAGAATAATGAGAGGGTAATTCCAGTTTTGGGATTTCTTTGTAACACTCATATTCAACCAGCTAAGTCCTTAAATTGTTAATTTAATCAACAAAATATGAAGGAATTTGCTATTTCCTCATATTTATCTTCCTGCAAATAGATTTTTTTAATGATAGAAAAGGTGATCATATTTTTTTCAGGATATAACTTGATAAAGGAACTGACTGAAAAAAATCTCAGTTGACTTGGAGCCTTACTGATTAATCATTTGTACAGCAAACCAGCTGCTGAATAAGAGATGGCACTTGGTGCACTAAAGAAGAGGTAAAATAACAACAATCATGTACCATTACATAACTCATTCTACTATTGACAGTTATCAGGTGGCTCAGAAACAACTATAAAACATGCATGGGAACGTCAAACCACATAACGGTCCCACAGGAGGCTGAACTGGCGCTGCTGATGCCAACAATATATAATTGAGCATCGTAACGAAACGGAAGCGTGTGAGGACGTTGAGATATATTCTGTAATTAATTGGGGCCCAGACTGTTCATTTGGAGTTGAGTTGAGTGGAGGTCTGCCGGTGAACAGAAGTTTGAAGCGGCACCGAGGGCAACAAAAGGTCACGGCCTTATGCAGTGTTCCAACAGGATACAAGGCTTCTTTGTCAACAAGCCGAATGTCCTCCTGAGCTCTGCTGGAACCGAGGGGTTCATGTGAGTGCAGCACACAACCCCCATCCCCACACCTCCAGGGCTCCAACCAGATCTCTTCCACAGCGAGTATCATGCTGTGCAATATGCACTAGAATAGTTTTCTGTTTAATATTCCCCCCCGGACATAAGAAAGGATGAGTGGAGTGGATTCACTCTTCTTTTAATCAGCTGCAATAATAATCTATGGTAGAGATAAAGTGAAAAAATAATTGCTCTATACAGTATACTGTAGATACAGGTGGGTATGTGCATATTCAATTTACACAACCAAATGGACTTTTACTCACAACAGCACAACAATGTAACAGCACCACATAGTGCATTAGAGTAGAAATGCTGTATTCTGCTATGCTGTCATTTACTGTACAAACTATGCCATACTATACTATACTATATCATACTATACTGTACTGTACTGTACTGTACTGTACTATACTATACTATGCTATACTGTACTATACTGTACTGTCCTGTACTATACTATACTATGCTATACTGTACTATACTATACTATACTATACTGTACTGTACTATACTATGCTGTACTGAACTATACTATACTATGCTATACTGTACTATACTATACTGTACTGTACTATACTATACTATACTATACTATACTATACTGTACTGTGTACTGTGCTATACTGTACTATACTATACTATACTATACTATACTATACTATACTATATGCTATACTACACCATACTTTGCATACAAATATATTATACTAGACTACTATAGAAGTGCAAATGAATTAGAAATGACAACACTTGTGAGTTGATTTGTTTTGAAGCACCTGGTGACCAATTATATGGTTCCCATGCCATTTCTGCACTTATTGTTCTCCGTTGTTTTCCATCTGAATCCCACCTGCCCACCACTGTTTTTGCGGACAAACACATTCGGTCACTATGAAGTTGAACGCTAATCTAATTCCTCCTTCTAAAAGGTTAAATGAATTACTGGGAGTCACACTTCACATCCACCAAGATCTGAATGTTCCAAGAATGTCTTGTGATTTGGAAAAGGAATTGAAAAAAAAAAAAACCCTGCCATTAGTAATACAATAGCCTGCACTCTTGGGATTTTTTTTGGTCTTATCTTTATTTTACCCTCTGCCTCCCCAATGGCACAACCCCAAATTGGGATTATATATTGATTCTGGGAATATTCACAGAGATTCTTACATTAGATTAGACTTGATGAATAACTTGATGAAAATTATTTCTTCGTAACTCAAAATTCAGGCCAATTTTGCTGCAAGGCTTTTAAACAATAAATAACCCTTTGTAACTGAAAATACAGGTGTGTTTTACTCCAGAGTGTAAAAAAAAAAATCTTAAGTCCAAGAAACCTCTATGTTAACAGTGATGGGGCAACAGTCTTTCAGCAGAGGACAAAATACACACATTGGGTTTAGCCATGATATGGGAGCTCTTACTGTAATTCACAGTGTGCTCAATGCTTTGTATGTTAATTGGTGTATCTTTTTTAATCATAAAATTGATGCTGGCTAGGAAATTCTTCTATGCTAATATGTTTATAGCAAGTTCGGAAATGTAAATGTTTTTGAGCTGCTGGTCAGTTTCAGATATGCTTAGAAATGCACAATAAGAATGGAAGTGGCCTTGCTGTATCAAAACAGATGATTGTCAGAGCATCAGTATTATGTGGAACCTCAAACCCACAAGTGTTAATCTTCCCTACATGTGTGTGTGAGGCGTTATGCACTGAACAGACCTATAACTCTTTCTGTTGCCAAACACTTACACTTGCTCGCCCCCTTCTCAGAGGAATTTACTGTAGCTCCTTATCTGATTATGAAAGTAGTTATGAAACATTTTTAGGTCAAAGCCGTGCCCTCAGAGAGCCAGGTCACCTCTAGCTGTGCTTTTAACTCGGGGAGAGCTCCCAGCCCATAATCTATTCATTAATCCCGAGGAACTTTTTACAATATTGTCGGTTTGGACAGTTGCCCAATGAGCAGCCTCTCTTTCTCTCTCTCTCTCTCTCATATAGGGGATGCTGCGTTTAATGTTTAGACCGATGTATGTCCATGTTAGCTTCTCACCGTGCAAATCCATACTGTTGACTCAAATTTCTAATTATTACCCAGAGTGGATGTCGCCATGTCAACATAACATGCTGTGCAAATTTGCTGTGTGTGTTTACCCACACACGTAAGGTACAGCTCACATGTTACATACATAAAGCAGGAACCAGCACACAGACCTCAGGGTTAAACCTGAGAGAAACCTTAACATGACCTTTATGAGGGGCTTTGTGCAATAATGTGGTATGTGATCCACTTGACCTCCAGCGACCCCTATATCATAGATAACCATGAATATATGATGGTTTATCAATAACTCAAAACATGCCTTACTGTTATTTTTCCCATATACATTTACCATGACTAAATATTACTTTTGCAAGTTGGTACTGTGAAATTTCAGGTCTAATGCAGGTCAAAGGTTGATTTTCTGTTTTCTATCATGATACAACCCAGGCATTTTTATAGGTCAGATGAAACCTATACAACATTAAACAAAGTTTCTATAATGAGGAGATTAAGAAAACCAAGTAGACACCACTGAAATGTTATTTAACTTGTGAAATACTATTACTGATTCATGGATATCTGTGATGTCGGCTAGACAAAAATATTGAACAGTCCATGCAGGAAAACTGTAATTAACATTTTTCAAACAGTGATAATCTCAAATTAAAACCATCAGACCTCAAACCTTTAAATTCCTCATTCCCACGGCCCTATCTTCAGTTACATAAATGAAGCTTATGAATTATAAATTTATATTAACAGATTTGCAGGAGGGTATGGACTTCATGAGCACTGCAATGAGCAGTACTAAAAGCATCATAAACCACACCAAATTGATGATTAAGGAAAACTTTATTTTCAGCATACTGGTTTTAATCTGAATATTCTTGGGACCTGGCTGATGTGGCAGCTGGTTGGAGTGGAGCCTGTGGGAGAACTACTCAAATCCAGCGAGACCTTCCTTTCCTTTCTGGTGCTCAACAGGTTTTCTGTTGATGCTGTGACATGCTGCCTCTTTCCCATTGTTAGGCCTATTTGTTAAACCTTGCTGAATTTCAACAGAGCCCAGTCCCTCCAGTTACACCACATTTAAACACGGGTCACTGTTGCTGACAGAAACAGTGTTTCAGCTCTTGGTTCTTGAATTGAAAGAACAGATTCTGAACAAGCATCAGTAGCTGATAGGAAGGATGTAAATTGTACTTGCCCGCTAGCCCGTAGCTGGTATAATTCAGGCAGCGCAAATGCCAAATTATTCCGTCCAGCCAGAATTGTAATGGGGTCTAAATGGTTTGAGATAGTGGCCAAATAGTCACACTGGCCAAGTCTGATGGTACCATTTACAAGACGGTCTAGAGAAGGTCGGGTCACTATGTAATCTCTTCAAACAGAGTATCTCTTCTTTTGAATCATTAAGACATTTTACAGACAAGCTTTTGCATAATTTGTTTTGACCAATTTTGTTCTCCAGTTTATTCTCATGTCACAATGTTTTGTATCATGTCTGGTATTTTCTGCTTATCTCATTGGGTTTTAATATTACATTAGTGTTTGTTAAGTAACACTGTTTTGTGGCTGCAAGTGTTTTGCAGGAATATGCTGCCTTTTGTCAGTCTTTAACTAAAGCAGCCATGTCATTTGGCATGCAGAGAAGTCTTTACCGGTGGATCCCATGACATACAGAACTTTTCAACAGGATTTCTTCTGATAACATGATCTGTTCATGCCTTCATGCTTGCTCATGCAGTTTATTCGGGGCAACAATGATTCAATTACTAAATTATGTTTATAAATCCCTGTGTAGTTCTTTTTCTCTGTTACAACACTGTGAGATGCTCCATGCTCCATACAAGAAACACAACTTCTACCAACTTGACTTCAACCTGCTCTTGGAGGTTTTGCCCTTAGACCACGTGGAGTGAGAGAGCTTCCAGAGTGCCAGAGGACATGTACACACAAGTCTAACCTGGACCCCCTGACAGGGGGAGTGGGGAAATTGTTTTTCCTCTTCTGAACTCTGGTTGGAGATTGAGCCATGCTTCTCCACCAACTGACCGTGTATTTGTCTAGAAAAAACAAAACAGATTTAGACCTAAAGGTTTCAAATACAGTTGCATTCCATATTTTATAGCCCCTGATATTATTCCTCTCCACAGTCAAAACGACAGCATACATTGTTGTTTTTTTAAAGTAATCCAGGAATGTTTCATACTCTTGAACAATGTAAATGTTTTTACAAAATTTTATATTTCATCTGGCTAAAATGTCTCTTTTCATAGTGCATCTATGGCAAGCAAATGGTCCTTTAGCATGAACTTATTCTCTCAAGTTCTCAAGTTTAGAGTAAACCTTTCCAAGTTATATCATAAATGAGGTATTACCATTCCTCTCATGCCAGCTGGAACTGTTGAAGTCTTTATGCACCAGGAAGTCATAATTTCATAGAACATGTCGCAAGAAACAATGTCATGTATAAATGGAGCTCAGTGGGAACTGTTTTGTGGGACAAAAGAAGAGTGAAACGAGTCTCTTGAAACCCAATCTGTGTGGAAAATGTCACAATACACCTAAATACACAACAGTGAGGCTGAACTTCTCAGGCTGAACCTACAACAAAAAATGAAATAGAAAATAAAGCTTGATTTTACATGATTACATCCTAAAAATGGCGCCCTCTTCTTTACTGGGAGTGCCTTGTAATATTTATATAGTGTTCATTTCAAAATATTTACTTTGAAAAACAACTAAGACAAGGGAAAAATATCTTGCAAATATCTCACAACGTGATAAAAGCATTGGAAAACGATCTACAGTGATGTAAAGCAGTAAGGGAATGCATGAAATGAGCAATTACACTGGAATTGTGCTTTAATGATCTACTCTTGCCATTAGAGGCGTATCAGAGGTCAGGGGTCACCATTCTGCACGAAACACTCTCATTAAGTTGGATATTAGCATGTGAGCAAACAGTAACAGAAGCAACAGTATTTGTCCATATGGTTATTGGAGTGAATATTGATTTCAGTGCTATACATAACACATAGGTATTCTTTATCGTAGCAATATTGCAACATAATGAGTTGAGTTGTTGTTGCAGAGGGTAAAGGTTAAAGAAGTGGAGTTCATCTAGAAGTAGCAAAGTAAAATAGTTAAGAAAATTCATCATCAGTATGTGCTAGACAACTTGGCAGACCTAGGCTTTGTTTTCCACTTTTTCCTCCTCAAATGATAAATGAGTCACATCCTTCTAATGAAGTTACCTCTGATACTCTGATCTGATGCTGCGTTCTCCCTTGTTTCCTGGAGCGGCTCAGATTGGTCGTTCTCTGAAGTGCGTGAAGCACAGAAGGAACATCCTTCTGTGCTTCATGCTTTAGGTAAAACACAATCAAGTTTGCAGCTAATGAGCTTTGTGCTCCGTTAATTAGCTGGTAACTGAAAAAAAGAAAACAAACCCTCTTGATTTTTAAAAAATTTTTTATAGTGCCAATTATGCATAACGTTTCAAACATTTCCGTTGTTTTGTAGCTTCGTGGAGGCTGGTTTACAATGTGAATCTACAGAGTCTGATGTCAACGAGTTCACGCTACAGAGGAGATGCAATGGTTTCATCATCTAAACATTTAAAGCGTTGCATAGAAAGCCCCAACTGATGGGGGAATGTGGGATTTGTCCACAGTCGATCTCTAGCTCAACACATGGTTTGAATATTTTGGGCTTCCTTCCCTGTGCTCTCCTCTGCCAATGTGTCATCAGAGTCAAGAATCTCCTCTGTGTGTGTGTGTGTGTGTGTGTGTGTGTGAGTGTGTGTGTGTGTGACCCGGGCTGAACCTCTCCACCATTGCACCAGCCTGTCAGAGTGAGTAGGCGATCAGAGATGCCAACATCAAGGCTGCTATAAGGCTCGCTCCCAGCGCTGCGTGACGGCCCCCCCCCCCCCCCTCTCTCTCTCCTGCTCTCACTTCTCTTCTTTCTGTTTCTCTTTTTGCTTTTTCCTCTTCTTTCCTTTTTCCTCTTTCCTCTTTCTCTCAGTCGCACTCTTCCTTTGTTTGCTGCTCTGTTTCTCTCTCAGTGCGTCTCTTGCTTTCTCTGTTCTCTCTCTGCCTGCTCATTATCCCTTCTTGTAAACGGTCCTTCTCTCTCTCTCTCTCTCTCTCATTTTCTCTCGCTTTCTTCCATGCACTCTGTTGACCCGTCCTCAGTTCAGCTCAGTTCTCGTCCTCCACCACTTGCTGTGGCCTGTTATGGCTCCTTTACCCATAGACTGGCAGGTTGTGATGCTGTTGCAGCTGCCAATCGGAGACACTGAAGCTCCAAAAGAGGCTCATCAATCTATCTAGTTCTCTGCAACAACAGTACAAGACTGCATTACTCTATTAGATGAATGAAATAAAGTCAAGTGAATTACTTTGGCTACTGATGGATATTGATGACTTTTTTAATTAATACAAACACCACAGCCTCGTTTACTTACATGTTCATTTGTTGAATGGATGACAAATTTAATGACTTGCAGCAAAATAAAAAACAAAAAACGAATTAATATGAACTGACTGAACTTAATTAAAATCAATTTTGGCATGTAACTAAAAGCACATCTGTTTGGCATTTGTGGGTCTTCCATGCAAGAAAATAAAACATGCAGTGCAAACACGTTACCAAATACAGCATTTAAGACAGAAATTAAGATGAGCATCAATGAGATTTATCCAGTGTGTCCTTCTTTCCTTCATTCCTCCCCTCCTTTGCCACTGTTTTGTTGCAGCGGGTCTGAAGTACAATAGCGCCCCCACTCCTTCTGTTCTATCCATCATCTCTCTCTCCTCCCCGCAGCTGTTAGTCATCAATGAGATCTTGTTCGTTTCTCCTCATTAATTCATATTTCTTCTCGCTCATCTCCTACAAACGGATTCTCCCCTTCTCCTTCCAATCTCTCACATAGGCTACTGTGCGTTTCAGATCCACTTAAAACCAATTGATCTCCCCCCCTCACTATTATATTTCGAATTTATTTTGGATAGTTATTATTTATTTTTGCCGTTTTGAACAGCACCTCATTCACCCCTGCCTATCCTGCACCTAGCTGTTTTTTTGTTTTTTATATATATATTTTCTTCACTTCTCCTCTCCAGTCCTTCTCCTCTCTGTGTGTCTCCTTTCTAGCATCTTATCTGTTTCCTCCTCATCCCTCCCTGCCTCCATTTTCTCCCGATTGATGCCATCTGAGGTTGCAGGCCCAGGCCGCCGGAGCTGCAAATTTACCCAGCAGCACACGTCACTAACCGGGGAGCGCAGCGCTCCCAAAATAGCCCAAACAGCAATCGGTGAATGGGGGCCCAAGTGGTGGTTACTGAGGACAGATTCTGACAACAAAATTAAGCTTTCCAGACATCATGTGAACACCCATCGCCCAATGAGTCACCCGCACAAACCCCGATGGTTGAATTATCACGTATTTTAGCACTATTTTATATAACCGAGTGGCGCATAGGGGACATGCTTGGAAACAATTATTCGGAATGAATTTTGCTCTTTTACGCAAACTCCACCGCATGTGTTCTTTGGTTACAAAACAATTAGGGACTTCTTGGTGAAGCCTTTCCAGGCTGCTATAGGATCCCTGGCGGGGTTTGGACGTGCAACATGAAACGACACGGAGGGAAACAGCGCTATACAGTTGAAAGACATGAAAGGCTGTGCTGATATGAGTCATGCAGTAGAACTCATCCCACCCATTTGCTGATTAAACCCTTGTTAGGATACCGAAAATAGCAGCGTTTACACAATATTCACAACTGGTATATATAATCATCGCATGAACTGCCATTTGTAACAGAGGAGACACTGTCTTGTTGCCAAAGTTGTATAAATTCACTAAAGATAATCCCCAAAATAGGCTAAATAATCCCGGTCATCCGCTCCTAATAACTCAAATACAAGATAGTGGTGTGTAGGTGTCACTCAATGAGAGTAGTAGTCATAGGATACTCAGTGGTGCAAGCAAAATTAACTTGCTTTCAAACATAGAAGTGCACAAGCCGTTAGGAAGGCTGGCAGCACAGACACTATTTGCCCACGTTTCTCACAAACAGGGTATGAATAGGTCAAGTTAGAATATTCCACCTTTTGAGTCTTGTCTGATAATTGTTGCCCTTTTCCCCAGAAACATGGCGTGCAAGCAGAGACAGCAGCGTCTGAGCATTCAAAACTGGGTTGGAAATCCATTAAAAATAACTGAAAAAAGGTGTCACTAAACCCTGGTAATTTCATGTGCAGCGCAGTGGTACATAGCTAGCCAGCCTGTAACTTTACTCAATGAGATCTTTAGATGCTTGCATAATTGCAGGCTGTTGTTGCATAAGGGGAAAAGACATGCAGGGTTTAATTAAGAGCAGCAAACAAAGGCAACATTCAGGGTTTTTCTTGTTTCACAGTACAGACTGTGATTCCTAGAATTTCAGAAAGTATCCCTTTGTGGAAAAGCCCAGTTTATGAAGCTTGGCATGTGCTAGGAGCTGAAATGCAGGCATACAGATTCAGCAGACCCCTCGCCCTTTAATGTATGGCCAAACTATTAACCCTTTAGATCACAGGCTGCAAAATAGACAAAATTACAAGTTGTTGTTGTATCGGATGACTGTAAATTAAATACAACCTATTAATTGTCACTAGCAGTTATGAAACTTGTTTGAGGAGACTGATTTTGCAGTTAGTCTAATAAGTTGTTGTTAACTTACCATGTAAGTCGATCTGCAGCTGCATGATGAGGTATAAATATATTTAAGGAGACTTATTTTATGTCCAATTTCTTCATGTGAAATACCTGTTCTTGTTTACAGCTGGTAATCCAAAGTTTTGCCACAGAACCCACTGAAAGCGGGTCTCCTGGGGTCTCACCCAACATGATCCCAATTCATCAACTGAGTAAATCTTTTATTCGTAAGAGACTTCATTACTGCTGAGTTCTTTATAATAGGGCTTTATTGCACCGGAGGGGAGATAATATGCGGCAATTATGCATGTAGCTGAGATGAAAACATCAATTTAACACATATCTCATGTCAAGCACATAATAGTCAATTCACACAGCAAAAAAACAAAGAGAGGGAGAGAGTTGGTTTGATTGTAGTAATAATGTGTGTAGGAGGGTCCGGGCGGTGGCGGTTCACTCAATCATCTCTTCAAAATGTTTCCTGGATTCCATTTCATATTGCTTCTGGGATAATCTGATTCGGTTAGATTATTTCATTAAACAATAGTCTTTTTGTCCCCTCCAACACTGAGAGGTTGGAAGGGAATGCAGCAGCTGGCAACTTTGAGATTCGGAGGGGGTGTTAACTCAGGGACGAGGCTAGGAATGATGGGGCCCCCCACGCACAGGAGGAGAATCTGGGCCCCCCTCTACTTTCCTCTGGTCCCCACACCACCATTATTCCATCTATGACAAATGTCTCTGTCCACCCATCCATCCGCATCTCCACACCTCCGCAAATTCATTTACTGAGCGTTTATCAGAGACATCCCTAATTGAGATGATGGGTTTTGGGTGCTACACTGAGAGCGCTAATTGGCTGTCGAAACCACACTTTCACCAGTAGTCCCCTCTTCAAAATTCTGCTTACTGAGGACAATTTTGCTTTAGCCTGCACAGAAAACCCCCCAATTTTTTTCTTCTTTGTCTCAGATAATGCAACAGCTGCTGTATCACATTTACTTTTGAGAGTTTTGTTTGCAGTTTTGTAGATTTAAAAACCACAGCAGTGTGAAATAAAAGTATAAAATATTAATAAACGTACATTTGAGGACCACAAGTCTTAGTGTGAACACTTTAGGGGCCCTCCCTCAGCTAGGGGGGCCTGGGTCAGTACCCCTATTCCCTTATTAGCAGTGCTATTGCTTGACAAATACAGGACCAAATACAGAAAGAGACTTTGATTACGCTGCTGCTCTTTTATGGTACTGATGTAAATTTTTCATGTCATGTTCTGTATATTTTTTTGCATGTTCATGATTTACTCTTTTATCTTTGGTCACATGGGATTGTTGCTCACTGGACCAACAGAATGAATTATGGAGTAGTTCATGCATTCATGCAGCACATTTGGGATATAATGCCCAGGGTTGGAGAAGCAACAGGCTGCAGGAATCACAAAATGTGGAAAAACACAAAACTGGAACCCATTACAGTTACTGTAAAAACAAACAAAAATAAAAAAAATTGTAACAGTAACAGTAATTTAAACAAATCTGTTAAAGATGATTTTGAGAAAAATAGCTGCTTATTTGTTGAATTACTCACCATCAAAACATATTTCAAGGGAAATAGGCATATTGATTGTAAGATTGTACAATCATGATTTTTCACATCTTGAAATAATGGTTGACAGTTGCCATAGACATAAAATATTCCCCTCTGTAGATTTTGGAAGTAAGATTACTCAAAGTAAATGAAAATAATCAGTTTACACTACTTTTTGACTATTCCAATAGAGTTCATTAGGATAGAAAATTTGATGCAAGTAATAGGTTACAGTGGATGTAGGTTTTATTTTAAAATAACCAGCCAAACCAGCCCTGCTTAGGCAATGTAGATTTGAAGAGAAATACATTTTGTGCATCATTGAAGGTTGTTGTACTGTTGTTTTTTTAATTGTGTTTTGTTTAATTTACCAATGTTCCAGTATCAGTTAGAATTATCTGAATTATCTTTCATGGAAATGTCTTGAGGGCCACTGGCCTATTTGTACAGTATGTCCAGTGGAAAACTCAGTGACCTTATCTTACTCCACTGGAGGCAAATAAATTGCAACAACCACTTCCACAAATCTGAGTAATTTAGATGAAAAGCTTGTTTGTTTATGACTCCGGCTGAGGTTAAAGAACGTGGTCTGGACTGGAGCCAAAGCCGGCACACGTAGTACTTGAGTGTTTTTGGTTACTCCACCCTTCAACAGCTCTGCAGAGTTATGTGTGAGGAAACCTTTGAGGATGACACTCCCAACATGTTGCCCTGTTTATGCACTAGATGGAGCTACAACTCCACGCTAAAGCATAGGCAAACTGAGCGAGGCACTTACCCCCAGACATTTAAAAAGGACGCAACAGTACCTGCTTTATTTGGAAAATGGGTTTTATCAATTCCCTGCCAGTGTGTGAAGACATTACATTGTGTTTTGAAATATTACTTCATCATGCTTTAAAACCCCCATGTATCTATGTACCAGACAACTCCAAGGATAGGCATAGGAAACAAGCAAACATTTCTTAAAAATACTACAATGCAACGGCCATTTGCTTGCAATATGTCCCTGCAATTATATCTGTCCTGGTAAAAAAAATAAACCATACATAAAGAAAGAAAGACTGCAGCAGAGTGAAAGGCACTGGGACTGGAGGTAAGCAGCACTATTCAAACTCCAGAGCGGGCGGGTCAGCGCTGTCAGGACCGGCTCGGAGGAAGCCGAGGAGGACCACGTATGTAACGAACACCACCATGTTGACATGGGATAATTGCAGGCTGTTGTTGCATAAGGGGAAAAGACATGCAGGGTTTAATTAAGAGCAGCAAACAAAGTTCTTGTTTCATAGTACAGACCACTGTACAGTACAGACTACAGAACTTAGTTCTATAGCACTTACTCTCGTTGTTCTCTCCTATCTAGAAACTTGCTTGTGTTGTATGCAAATCTCATGTGTAAGTCGCTTTGGATAAAAGCGTCTGCCAAATGTGAAATTGTAAAATTGTAAATTGTACCACTAGGTTCAAGACAACTTTGAGATTTGGAGGGGGTGTTAACTCAGGGACGAGGCTAGGAATCTGGGCCCCCCCTCTACTTTCCTCTGGTCCCCACACCACCATTATTCCATCTATGACAAACATCTCTGTCCACCCATCCATCCGCATCTCCAACATACCTCCGCAAATTCATTTACTGAGCGATTATCGGAGACGTCCCTAATTGAGATGATGGGTTTTGGGTGCTACACTGAGAGCGCTAATTGGCTGTCGAAACACACTTTCACCAGTAGTCCCTTCTTCAAAACTGTGCTTACTGAGGATAAATTGCAACAACCACTTCCACAAATCTGAGTAATTTAGATGAAAAGCTTGCTTGTTTATGACTCCGGCTGAGGCTAAAGAACGTGGTCTGGACTGGAGCCAAAGCCGGCACACATAGTACTTGTACACATACACAGTACATTTACACAAGTGTGTATGTGTACTAAAAACATACAAGTTTTTCAAATGATTGATTTTTTCTTTCATTGGTACGTTCTACCCGACAAGAGTCTATTTGTACAGTAGATATAACCAAGAACAGATCACAAAAAGTTGTAGAAAATTACTCTAGCTCAATTATAGCCAGGAATGATAAATGACTTGTTATTGATGTGTCAATATGGGCGGTATCTTATAATTCCTTGAATGCACATTCAGTAATTTGAGTAACACCCCTTTTTTTCCTCATTCCGAAATGCTCTGCTTAAGATTTTGATACAAAGACAAACATGTAACAGCTAAAGAGTTTTATGTGCGGGCTGCAAAAAGTTAATTCACAGTCATTATGTTTGAAAAAACTGAAGTAAATCAAATCTGTATTTTGAGCTACGATGGATTAGGAGCCCAAAAGTCTTATCTGGTGGAAGTTTTCTGTCTTTTGGAATCTCGCAGTGCCTCAACACCACTTCAGCACGTCGGGGGAGTCCCCTTCTCCATCACACCCTTGGTGGAGGAGGTATGGGATTTGCAGAGAATTTTTTGTTCCCTGGCTGTGGCCACAGTCTCCTATCCCTCAACGCTGAGTTGCCGCCGCTCACGTGGAGATCCTGTTCGTGACGCCAAATTGTGGTGGAAGTTTTCTGTAATAAAGAGACTTGGAGATGAGAAGTTGTCTTTCTGTTGTCTTTATTGCTTGCAAGCAAGGCGCAATGCTCACCTGACGAGTGTGTGAGACAAAGAGCGAACCCATGTGTTTTGTTTTGTCCACCCTTCTTATAATCATGTAGTAGAAACAGCTGAGTCATGAGAAGTCCGACACATTCTTATACTTGAAACATTATGCGATTAGGGTGCATCTGTGCATAACAAAATCCAGTTCCTACCGGACACTCAAGACCATCTCTGGACAGAACCTTTGTTTATCTCAAACTGGTGGAGAATGGAAAATTACTGAAGACAGAGACAGCATTCAAATGAGAAATGGTATCATGCTTGATACATGATGAATAGAATGGCCAGGTTCTGGAGATAAAAGATTTCCAGCGCAAACAAGGACCAATTCAACTAGCCACTGTCTTATCTGTCTCAGGTCAGGTCAAAGGTGACCTGAACAGCAGTCAAAGATGTGCTGAACAGCAGTTTGCAAATTTCCATACAGAGATGAGCTCTCATAATAATACAAAGAGAGTACAGTACAGATATTAAAGACATAAAGAAAAGTATAATAGTGTAATTTCCTCCACATCTTTTTTATGACTTCAAGATCATATGGGAATATTCCCAAAATGTAGATGCCGTTTCAATAACTCTTGCAGAGAAAGACAATGAGAAAGCCGTATAGAGGTACACTCCCTACCAAATTCTTTCATCGATAGTCCTTTTTCATAACCTAAAAGGGATCTCACTAGTTTGCTTTATTTTTCCAGTCATATTCTCATCCATATTCATTCATGTTCAATGAGCAGCTTCAACTCCAGCATAAATAACTGAGATGCACCATATGAAAACAAACAGTAAAATTCTTATTAGAATAAATACTTGCAAGCATACACATATATAGATCAGGACCATCATTATGATCATGATCATGTTTATATCCTGTGCGTGTTCCATACATTCATTTGGTTTTTTATCTCCTTTTTAAATTGTGTGCACTGCAGGCCATTCATAAATTCTAAATAAATACATCTACAACAGATTAAAGTATTGGCTGCCTATGAATGCACACATACTGCTGTGTGCCCATGCAACTGGGCTAATTGTTTAGCTTATTGCTCTCTCTGCTGATGAGAGGTTAGGATGGGAGTTAGAAGTCAGAAGTGAAGATACAGGTCACCTCTGAACCCCCAGTGTCCAACCAGAAAAAAACAGACAGCCTTTATGGACCAGGGAGTCTTATTGAATGAGGCAGAACATGTGAAGCTCTCTGTCTTATTGCCTCAACAGACCCAACAGACCCAACACTGACTTTGGACAGGAAGCTGCCTGGCCTCCCTGAATCCAAGAGAGAGAGACACACAGACACAGAAACAAAGAATAAAAGAAGTGGCCAATACTGACTAAGTGCCCCTGAGCAAATTGGATTCATTACCTGAGCTACACTGAGCACTGACCCCGATGTATTTATGTACCAGACAACTCCAAGGACAGGCATAGGAAACAAGCTAACATTTCTTAAAAATACTACAATGCAACAGCCATTTGCTTGCAATATGTCCCTGCAATTATATCTGTCCTGGTAAAAAAATAAACCATACATAAAGAAAGAAAGATTGCAGCATTGGGACTGGAAATGAGCAGCACTATTCAAACTCCAGAGCGGGCGGGTCAGCGCTGTCAGGACCGGCTCGGAGGAGGCCGAGGAGGACCTCGTATGTAACGAACACCACCATGTTGACAGGGAATGCGCGCAGGCAGTTGATGCCCAAGCTCCTGAAGAACACGCCAGCTCCCTCCACCCGCACGGTCTCAGAGACGCAGTGGCAGAAACCCTTGTACTGCTTCACCTCCCTCGCTCCGTCCATCTGCAGGCGGGCTTTGATCACGTCCATGGGCGTTCCCACGGTCCAACCCGCCATTCCTGCTAGTCCACCAGCCAGCATCACCCCACTCCAATCTGGTGGCAATCAAAAGACACTGAGGTTAACATTTACAGTTTCAGCTTGGTTTGTTTTTCACAAGGCACTGGTTACATTATGGGAAAAAGGTTCAACATTCATCCCTCAGCTGCCCTATGAACAGCTTGTTAGCCTTAAAAATAAATAAGTAATAATAAATAAATAAAAAGAGAAGGCTTTGAGCACAGCATATACTTTAGGTCAGGAGGTGATGGAGACTACAAGGAGGTCCCCAAAGCTAAAGTGAAAAAATCCATATATATATATATATATATATATATATATATATGAATCAAAGGTAAAGTTAAAAATTTCATACACTCAAGGCCCAGGACTATGGATTCAATACAAAAAGGATCTTTATCGAAGATTTCACATACAGCTTCATCAGCTTGTTGGCATTCCTCATTGAAAGCAGTGGGTAATGCTAACCGTAAGCTAATGAGCAAGCTTACAGCTTGTGGAACCCATTAGATTTAATAGGAAATACTAACAAGGGTGACAAACAATTTTCAGTAAGCTGAAGTACCAAAGCAGAAATATTTAGCAATATGTAACAGACTATAATTTCAGACAGAATGGTATGAGTGCTGTCTGAAGGGATTTGAGTCTGTTCAATTACAAGTGATTCAGAGCAATCAAGAAAATACAGTTTGTGAAATTATTTAAGCAATAAGCCATGAGAGGCTGTGCTTTACAATGATTTTTGAACAGCTAAAATTCTGCTTCATGTTGCTTATGAAAGGGCAGTAACACATCATTAAAATAAAAAGGAATGCACATTTTCAAAGAATACTTTACTTTTAATCAACAGTAATTAAATAATAATAACAATAACTAGAAAATGTGCTCAGTAGAGCACAGACCTCCGCCATGTCGGACAACATCCCACAAGGCTGTTATGCACCTTTTGGTGATATGCCACGCCCAACACCACACCACCTTTTGACAACTGACCTGAAAAGTTAATCAGTTCTTCCATGGCCCATAACCAACCTTCATACCAAGTTTTGTGCAAATCTGTGCCCAACTTTTTGAGATATCCTGCTAACAGATAGACGAACAAACATGCAGACGCAGGCGAGAACATTACCTCCTTGGCAGAGGTAATAATTAAATATTATTTTTCCACCAAGCAAAGTAGTTCTTGAACAGTGTGCGTTAAAAGTGGTGAGTTTCAGTTAGTGCATTAATATTTAAATGATCAGTTATGCAGTCACATGCTTTATCCGGTGTTTTTTTTTTTTACTTAGTTTGAATGTGGCTCAGCCAGTCAGAATTTAAGTTCAGGGCTAGTTGTTTTTATAAAAAATATTTTATCACATGGACTCATGTCTTAGATAACCTGACATGATAAAATGCATGAAGCTGGGTTAACAGATCAAATGTGCTGATACAGCTCAGCACACATAACGAGTCATCCTCTGAAACGTCGACTCTTCCAGCCCACACTTCAACAGCAGCCTTTTCTTGAATAAGACAGTGGGAAGTCCACTTGAACTTTGCTCACCTGGTCCTTTCTTGCCACTGTGTGTCAGCCATTCACAGATGGTGTTGTAAGTCAAAAAGTACGTGGCAAAGGATGGCCCATCTCTCAGCATGAGGGGGAGAGCCCCTCTGTAGAGCCCCAGGACCCCCTCATCTCTCACAATGCTCAGCAAACAGTGGACTGGGCCACGGTACTTGGGTTTGGGCATGCCGGTACCGCCTCGCATGGACTCTGTCTGGCACTGCAGACGCACTTTAACTATGTCACCTGGCGACATCACTAATATCTGTCAGAGCCAGATAAAGAGACACTCAGCATGGAGCTCAAGGCAGAAAATGCTTGTCAATGTCCAAATTATTGCTAGGAAAATCACTGGTAATGATGGTTGTACAAGTAACAATAAGGTATCTGTTATAACAAACAAGTAATTAAAATAGATAATCACTAAACCACACCCTTTTAGAAATAGAGGTTGTTTGGATGAGTGAAATGTTTGGATGACTTAAGAACTAAGTCTTATTGAAATTATCAAAAATGCACAGACATAAACTAAAAATTGCAGTACTGATTTGCAGTTGAAATGACGAGCATCATAGAGGCATTTTCAACAATTTACACCATTTATAAAATCTGATTGAGTACCTGCGCTACACCCCCAGCCATACCGGACAGGAAGACTTCTAGTTTGGTGTTCAGACCGCAACCAGCTCCTCGAAACTGGCTCAGACACTGCAGACAGTTCCTGTACGTGCCAAACACCACCGAGGAAGTCATAGAGATTGTGGTAACGGGCAAGGACATGCCTTTGAAGAAGCCATGCACCTGGACGCAAAAGTGAGGGGAAAGAA
The DNA here is from genome assembly GCF_046629955.1 of Centroberyx affinis. Lineage (NCBI taxonomy): Eukaryota > Metazoa > Chordata > Actinopteri > Beryciformes > Berycidae > Centroberyx > Centroberyx affinis. The sequence goes on from NW_027280269.1 coordinate 169,334, forward strand.
TCCAGTGTAAGAATACGATGCAGTGAACAAAGCAAACGGTGGAAATCCCAAATCATCAAATCTATGCTGCATCCCAACTGCATCCCTAATGGCTATGTCTTTGTTTTGGACGCTGTCCTCTTCGTGTGTGACACTGTTTCTGTCCCTTATGTCTGTCTTGACTGTGAAGCACCCTATAAACACTGTTACTGTTATAATAAAGTGATTATTGAAAACCCAATCAATGCCACTTACCCCTTCTTTTGAAAGTGTTGTCACAACACAGTGCCATATTCCAGTGAACTGCCTTTGTGTTTGTATTCGAACCTAGGAAAGAGAGAATTCAGTCTAAAAATTATGAACGCTTGATTTAGGGCCATCTCTATCTCAAATACACACACTACTTATACTCGCCTTCACAGTGTCCAGAGGATAACCGACTGCCACTCCACATGCTCCTGTGTGTTTTCACAGAGAAGAGAGTGCCAAGGACACAAGAACACAACACTCTGTGAACTGGAGCTGAAACATTTTGAATCCTCTACTAGAAGCCTACACTGTATGGGTCCCAACAGATGCATCTTCTTGTATTATTATTATTATTAGTATTTATGATAGGCTAATCTAAATCGGCAGTCAGCTTGACACATTAAGATCATTGCCAGCCACCATCTGTTTGACTGAAGACAGTAAAGATGTTTCTTTCTTTAGAGATCTATCTGTCAGACCTTGTTGGTTCTAAGTTAGGTTGGGCACTCCTGATATTAATTTGGTTATGTGGTGTAGGACTCCAATGAAGCAGAAATTGTTACCATAGTATGGCTACAACTTAATCTACTCTTCTCACGCTGCCATAGCTAGTTGTCGCATGTCATGCACATGGCCTTTTAGTAAACACGCCTTACTACCGCCGTGCAACAAATTAACAACATTGTTACCTCCAATGGATCCAGCCACAAAATCAGCAATATGCATCCTCTCAGATCCGGCTGGGCAGCGGATACTTGCCCGATATCAGCCCACTCTCTTCTACCTTGCGTTAAATAGCATAACCTTGAATGTGTTGCTGTTCCGTCACGTGTCCAAACTAAGCCACAGCCTCTTCACACGAGTACATCGCGATGTTGCGAAACATTGGCCCCGACTTTAGCCGAAGATTACCGAAGATGCAATGTGGTACTCCTAATAGATGGTTTGGAAACAACGGTCTGTTTGAGTACAAGAGCGAACAAAAATGTTGAACCAGATGCAATAAATTAAGGCTATAATTTGAAATCATGCAAAATAAACAGATGCAAAGGCTTAAATGTAAAAACTCGAACTTAAAAGGGGACTTTTCTTTTTTTTAAGCGGGCTTAACTAACCGATATCACGTTTCTCGAAGCCGCACAGTTGGCTTTACAACTAATAACCGTACTAGTCAACAACTTTACCAAAAAACTCTTTTTTTATTATTATGAATGTTTCCGTTAGAAAACTTGCCCCGTACACTGAACTAGGCTCGGTGGAGGCAAAAAACATGCGTGACAGCCCATTCAAAAGCAAAACATCACACGGCACTGCTGACGCAATTTAGCAATGGGGGTGTGTAGCCAATGAATGACGGGGATGGGTTCACGGAGTGGGGTGTCGGCGTTTTGTCTTCGATCTGATTGGATACGACGTGTAGCCGAGGCCGGTGGGGCCCGCCCAAGGAGGTTCCCGCCCCCTAGTTACTTCCTGCGACGCTAGCTTGCTTGCAACAGAAATAGATACAGACAGCGGAAGGGTATCCACACTGACAGGGACGCTACAACGGCTCATGGAGGTCGAATAGCTCAGCAGTGAAGTTTTATTAAAAGAACCATAGAACAGGCGAAATAACTGCCCGGAGACAATATATACGTGTGGACATTTTGTTATTTGTCACGTCTTGCAGGGGGACTTGTTACTAGCTAGCTAAGGTTAGCTAACCTGGACGCTAGCTGATAGTGTCAAGTAGTTCATTAGATAAGCGAGCTTGGTAACGTAAACGTTAGCAGGTGTACAACGCAGAAAACGGTTATAAAAACAACATTTGATACAGTCGTATAGTTCTACTAGAGTCTAGTCAGCTAGCATTAGGTCGTACTTGGTTCTGCTTCAGCTAACGGTGAAGAACGGGTATGGACTTCCTTGCTGGCTGCATTGGAGGTAAGTCAGTACAGCTGCAGTTGCACTGACCATTCCTTCTCTTGATTTATCTAATGATAGGGATGAGCACAGTTACCACGAACCACTTTGACTGAGGATAGTGTAGCTTGACGTAGCTGGTTTCTGAAAGCGCACTGATAGCTGTTTTCACAGCAGCAAAAATGAGCAGCGCCACCCACAATAATGTGATGCAACTCCATCACAAGATTACAAGTGCATTTTCGAAATTCCGCCGCAGGTCGGCACACTAAGCCATTCTCCAAATTCCCTCCATGCTGCTGGTTGTATTTGACCTGCCGACAGACCTTGGCGGATGAAGGTGTAATGTAGTGGATAGGATATTCTGTGTTGGCTGCAGGGTCAAGTGGGTCAGATCTGTTCCAGTATTCTCCAGTGATGGATATCCTACAGTGGGGATATACCTGTTAATGTAAGCATGTTCATGTTTTGGTTGTTAAATAATGTAGTAGGTTAAATCACATAATGATCTTCAAAGACAGAATTTGAGTTATCTAAGCCTCTAGTATGGCTCAATGTATATCACTTGGTTGTCATGGAAAAGATAAGCTTATGTCCTTGCTCCAGATGAATGCTAGCTCATTCCTGGCGCTCCAATCTCCTGCATGTCTCCCTGATGTCCTTTGTACACCCTGTGGAGAATTGAAAGCATGTACACGCTACATACTGAGGCATGCAACCTAAGATGGTTTGGCTGTTAAAGAGTTGGCCCCCACACTCCATACACAGACACTACACACCCCTCCATAGACCAATCAGTGAATGGTGTGACAGCCCATGTGGTTTCCCACATTGTGATAGAATTGGTGGAACCATCTGCAGTCAAATAGAAACTACACCTATTGAAGTGTGGCCTAGTTTATGCCTAGCCATAGCCTACACGAGGAGACAGTCAAAAAGAGGTTAGCAAAGTGGCATCATTTTAGAAACGGTGAACTGTGTTGATTTAAGCTTGTGCCCAGACATTTAAAATGTGTGGTGTCTTTATGTCATCCATGATACAACATCCTCTGCTTAACGTCCCCTTGCTTGTTTTCAAGTGCTCAAATCATAGTAGTTCAGTGAGGTCAATGACCGATCATCTTCGTCTCAAACATATGCCTGCTGGTGTGCTTTTCCTGGCTTACAGCAGGAACTCTGTCCTCATTGGCTGTTTTTACCCTGGGTCTTGTGACAAAGCAGGTGCTTAGGTAGGATTAGCTAGCTGTGCTTTACTGTTTACTGCGGTGATGACACAGGTGGCCCATTAACTGCAGGTCTTTATTTGTTCTATGTTTTACCCCAAAACAATGCAGTTCTGTAATTGACATCTGGAATGATGTTATGATTGTTGCTTGCCAATATGGTGAAATTTCTGCGCAGCATCCAGTGCCCATTTTCAGCTACAGAGCTGATTCCAGTTCCAAAAAGGCGATGTTTCTTGATATTGGCAGGGATAGAGTGGACACACTCACAACCCTAGACAGCGAGTGGCACACTCGCTGTCTAGGGTTGAGGGGTACGTAGGCATTCCTTCAAGTACCAGTGTACTGGGTAAACTTTTCATGATGTTGTCAGCCAGGCCGGAGACTGTTATCAGGTTACACCAAGTGCTTGGAAAGGTGAGAAGGCCCAAACTGGCATCGGAACATGCCAGTGATGTCATGCCATGCCTGAGCCCAGGTTATGTAACATTCAGAGAAGTGCTAAGGAAGGTGGTGAGGGTGATGCCCAGTGAGCCGGCTGGATGAAGCAGTTCTCTCCCAGTGGAAATGGCAACACGTTCTAAAGTTACACAGTTGTGCTGGCTACAGGATTTTCAATCTTGAATAGGCTAGATCACAGTCATTAAATCTGCATGATGTCCTATCAGCGGGTAAACATTTCTAAAAGTAATTTGGCTTGTTGTGTAAACAAAAGTTTTAGGAAGATTGGTCGGACATAGTTCATGTAATTTCTATGGGGCTTCCATCGTGTAATCACACTGAATTATAATTACACATGATGATTCTCACTCCTGTTTTCTTTGTCTTCAGGTGCTGCTGGAGTTTTAGTTGGACACCCTTTTGACACAGTTAAGGTAGGCAAAGTTTTCTTTTTTTACTGCTTTAAATCACAGTGAAATGAGAAGTGTATCATAACATACACCTATTAAAGCATAAATACCAAATACCTGGGTAGGAATCTAGCCCGGGACCTTTGTTGCATGTCGTCCCTCTCTCTCCCGGTCTTTCCTGTCTCTCTGTACTTTGAACTATCTAATAAAGGCAAAAATGCTAAAAAAATAAATAAATCTAAAAAAACTCCAACCACAAATACCCTCAGCTAATTTTGGACATATTAAACCCAGACAACCCAGTTTCCTTTTCCTAAGACACCATGGTTGCATCCCGCTGGCTATAATTTATTCATTTTGAAGACTCCGGAATTAGTGACAGCTCACTTTCCATGTTTCCATGACAGTCTGTCCTCATTATGTCCTGCTCCAACATCCTGTTTCAACCACAAATAAGTTTAATTACAGGAGCAACGCACCATCTAAATGCTTTTTCCTTCTGACTTTAAACAATTGAAGTTAAATGAAAATAAATCTGTCTTTGTAGATAAACATAAACTACCTCCTCACATAACACAGTAGTAAGTAAGAGTTCAGCTGATCAGTGAAGTGTGTTTCTTTCCCAGGTAAGACTGCAGGTCCAGAATGTCGATAAGCCTCTGTACCGTGGGACCTTTCACTGTTTCCAGTCCATCGTACGGCAGGAGTCGGTATGTCCATTCCTTATACTGCTATAAGAATATTGATACATGTTTAAGGATATGTACAGTATGTTTGCTTCTTAGTTTTGAGTTATTTGCAGCCCGGGTTTTGAGTTATTTGCAGATTTTTTTAGTGCTTGTAGTGATTTGAAATAAATTACAATTTTTTTCAGATGGTTTGTTGCTATGTGTTACTTCCCTCTTGGTTGTAAAGCTCTAAACCTGCAGTTCATGATGGCGCCAATAAAATTAGTTATTTTTGTTGGAAGTTGCCTTTCACGATCAACAAAAACTAATTTAATGTAATGGCCAAGTGTAAGCCTTCATATTAGTGTTCAGCTAGGTGTTTTGGTCTTCTCTTCAAAGCCAATGAGGTCAGTGTGACCTGAAATTGGACCTGCGTCAGACACTTGGTCCTGTGACTGAATGTGATGCTTTTGTTATGGAGCTGGCTGGAATGCTCACACTTTCCATGGGGGTAACTGCAGTTTTGTTGAATGGGGTCAGACTTGTTTGGTTTGTTTATTTACAAGCCCCCTGGACAGCGTGCTTTCCCTTGTTGACAGAGAGAATCTTGGTTTTTGGTTTCTGTTTTTTTTCTTTTATCATCACATTTTCTCCCTAGCAAAAAGAATAACATTTGTCAACTTAAGAGGTTTGTTCAAACCTCTCTTTTACATTATAGTTTTGATTGATTTGTTACTCTTTGTTACTCATCTGACTATGCACCTTCCATGAAATCCTGTGACATGTTTTTGCAGAGGCAAGAATGAAGAAACATCTGTTTTAAAGATCTGATTTTTATGTAGCTTTAGAGTGTGTGTTTACACTATTCCACTTTTGCTGCCAGACTCTTTTTCACATGAAAGCTAACGGGGAATGACATCTTTTTAGGCAGAGCATAGCACTTTCTAAAGCTGGGAAAAGTTCAGCTTTTTAGAAGAGCGCATGTGACAAAGTTAGATGAGACCTGGTTAAAATACGACCAAAGATGTTTTATATTTAGTTTGAAGAAATGGACAAAAGAGAAGGAAAGAACTGCCACTAGATGTTGATTTGATCTTTTAAGATGTGCAAAGCCTCCTTAATAAACCACATCTCTAACGCCTCTGACCTTCTCCCCAGATGCTTGGTCTGTATAAAGGCATTGGATCCCCCATGATGGGCCTGACCTTCATCAATGCCATAGTGTTCGGTGTCCAGGGCAACACCATGCGGCGGCTGGGACAGGACACTCCCATGAACCAGTTCCTTGCTGGTGCAGCAGCAGGCGCCATCCAGTGTGTAATCTGCTGCCCTATGGAGTTGGCCAAAACCCGCATGCAGATGCAGGGCACCGGGGAGAAGAAGTCCAAGAGGAAGCTGTACAAGAACTCCCTGGACTGCTTGGTGCGCATCTACAACCGCGAGGGTCTGCGGGGCGTAAACCGCGGCATGGTCACCACTCTTATCCGCGAGACGCCCGGCTTTGGAGTGTACTTCCTGGCCTACGATGTGCTGACACGCCACCTGGGCTGCGAGCCCGACGACCCCTACATGATCCCCAAGCTGCTGTTTGCGGGGGGGATGTCTGGCATCGCCTCGTGGCTTTCCACCTATCCCGTGGACGTGATCAAATCCCGCCTCCAGGCAGACGGGGTAGGCGGGGTCAACCAGTACAGCAGCATCGCCGACTGTGTGCGTCAGAGTGTCAGGAAAGAGGGCTACATGGTGTTCACACGGGGCCTCACCTCCACGCTCCTAAGGGCCTTCCCTGTTAACGCAGCTACCTTTGCCACTGTCACCCTCGTCCTCATGTACGCTCGGGGGGTCGAGGAGGGACCAAAAGACTGCGAGCCGGCTCAGCCGAGCCACCATGCACAGCTACAGCAGCAGGTCTAGCCCTTCAGCCTGTGACGGGGCTACGGAGGTCTCACCCTCAACTGAGGCACTTTACAAGAGTGGAAAGAGAGAAAAATATACAACCCCAAATTACTGTCTGACTCAGTTTCACACCAGACCAGTCATTCCCAGTTTTAAGTCAGAAACTACCTGATTTTTAACAGCTTGTTTCTTTATGTCAATCAGGTTTTCAACTGCAGAGGCAAACCTAAAATTATAATTCTTGTTTGTATCCTATCTGTAATAAGATGAGGAAATTTGGCAACTATAAAATCCATGCAAGCTTTTTACAGTTGTCCTTATCCTGTCACAGATTCACTTGGAGCCATTGCTCTTGACTTGTTACTGAGCCACACTCCTGGAGGTGTGGGCCAGGTAGTGTATACAGTGTAGACACTGAACGTTGAGCTATCTCTGTTATGTATATCTTTAAATATGCAGTGTTGAACTGCAGCTGTATATATCATTTATTTTGAGTCATTTCTTTTATATGTATATTGAAAAACATTTTTTCCTGCCTTATGATATTAATGCTTTATCTTCTGTGAGGAAGTTGAAACCTATCTGTACCTATACTGTATCTTCTGGAGAGCAGAGAAAGAAAGAACAATGGAATGTAGCATGTGATAAGGGACATATGCAGAACTTATCACTTTTTTTCTGCTCCCAAACCAAAAAACATATACTGCAGTTATAATATGGTTATCACTAACGCAATTAGTGGTAGTCTATATTACAGACACATCTTGTTGTCCATAGTCGACAAAAACTCGATGAATGTGAAATGTTTGTGTGTGAGTCATGGTTGTAGGTGGCTTTATGTTTTATGTCTTGTTTTGTTGTCTAAACGGCATGTTGTGTTTTACCAATTAATGTGAAGTTTTATCCTTCTAACTTTAGTGGCGTATTAAAGGCCTAATCCAGAAATAGGTCATGGCGCCAACTGTGGCACCACATTTGTCCCCTACTAGCTTTTTTTTATTTGTATTTTTGCCGTTGATACAAGAACAGATAACGTGTGACAGCTAAACATTAGTTTTAAATATATTTTGAAGCTGTAAATGATATGGTTGTTGTTTAGGGAGAAAAAACACTGGAGTAAAAAGGAGCTGTATTTTATGTGACAGTGGCTGAAGGTTGTGAGAAATTATTTCTCCATCAGCAAGTCCTGACCTTGAAAAATGTGTATGAGTATACTTCATATATAAAAAAATATGGATTGTGGCTTTAATTAGATTTATTTATTTTATATTATAAGTTATTGTATCAGCTTAATAGTGTGTAGGTATCGCTAATGCCAGAGTGGGGATTGTCTGCTTTCTGCATGTGTGTGGTCAGTATCAGATGATTTTGTCTGTATTTTATGCCTGAATGTTGAAGTTCTTGCTGTAAAGCAATCTAGTTTTATCTCCATCAAACAGGCTAATCTATCAATTCCCCTCACAATGCAGTAATTTGTCAGGATATCTGATAGTCTGCTCCCCCTTTTGTGCAAGGTGAAACAAGATAAATCTTTGAGTTTGTGAATGGGAAGATGTACAATCCAATGAAATATGATAACATGTAAATGGTGTTTAAGTACAGCACTGTCTGAAGTTGTAAAACTGCTAGTGATGAATCAAAGTATGAGGAGTTATATTGTTATTTCCGTATGAAGGCTATCTATAAAAGGCTGTGGGAAAGAGAGAAGTCACATGCACTAAATACTTAAAGGATAAGGCTGGTGTTTTTTAATGCATTGGTTACCATCAACAAATCCTATGAAAATAACAAAATCAACAATGCATTTGATCTACTCCCGTTAATTTCTGACTTCCCACGTACCGTTTTTAGCCGTCAACCCGGAAGTCATTGAGCACGTTTACATGGACTGCAATATTCTGATATTAACCCGATTAAGACAATACTCTGAATAAGACACTGCCATGTAAACAGCATTTTCTGATTACCTTAACCCGAATAAGGTCATAGTCGGAGTAAGCAATAGTCGAATTAAGACATGTGGAGTATTCCGGTCTTAGTCGCATTATTGAAGTGCATTGTAGACATGTATACGCCTTAATCGCACTATGGCGTCCTATCAGAGTTTTCGCAGCATTTTGCGACACGTACGGCAATCCAACTGCTTGACGACGCGTGCTCTAGCTTCCAGCGAGTGTTGTGCAACTTGTTTACAGAAGAAAAGACGACGGCCACCGGTAAAAAGAAGTCCCAACATTTTGTCCCTACAACGGTAGCAACATGACAGAAAGGGTTTCAGGTTAAATTCCAGAGGGAAACTCCAACGTAGGACATAGGGACGTAATGTGGGCGTGCGTCTTCAGTCATTAATCGGATTATACTATCGGATTATTCAGTCATATATCCATACTGTAGCATGTAAACGGGAATATGAATGGAATATTCTATAAGCAACTCATGTAAAAACCTTAATCGAAATATTGTCTTATTTAGAATAAGGACAATAGTCGGATTATTGCAGTCCATGTAAACGTAGTAATTGGCTCCAGTTGTAAGCTGAAAACCTTGAAATACAGCTCACAAAGACATAGTTTCAATTTTAACAATCGCTAACTGTTACCACGAAAAGTCAGGCTGTTGTAGTTATCACCAAATCAAATGCAAATGGGAACAAATTCTTCATTACGCCGGGGACTATTTTCGGTGCTATGGAACTACTTTCCTGAGATCGCAAACGTGTTTACAGCCGGCTTATTAAGTTGTTTGAGGAAAAAGTCGGCTGGCCCGGTGCATCGCGATGATGAAATATGCTGCCCAGAGCAACGGCATGGCTCTTTGCATGTTTTTAATGCAAAAATCATTGCTGATTTTGTTATTTTCATAGGATTTGTTGACGGTAAGCAATGCATTAAAAAACACCAGCCTTATCCTTTAAGTCTGCTGAATGTATTGCACCTGGACTCTTACTACACCCATAAGTGCTTTGACTCAAACTCAAGAGTATAAGGATAAACTGATCCCAAGCAATCCTATAGTATTCTTTGAAGTTGGTCCCTTGTTTGGATGGTCCGTTGCTGCTGAGAAACTTGGAAATCTCCAAGGCCTTTAGATGTGCTGCTGCTCTGCAGTGCTCTGGTCTGATGGTGGGTGAAGAAGACAAAATGAAAGTGAAAAGAAATGCAAAAGGGTTTTTGGTATGTCTGTTAAACTTGCTGTGTTTATCATTGATTCCACCTCTGAAGCACAGTGACTGTAATCTCTTGCTAAAATCACAGTCATGACTAGATTACCTGTGGATTTTATTTGGTTTCAAGTGTCTATATACAGATGGAGAAACTTGTTGATTGGCATTTGAAAACTTATGTATTCTCCAGCTAATAAGAAAGATGCAATATGTACAGGGTGTAATTGTATTTAAATGAGATGTAGGCTAGATTGTTTTAAAGTGATGGGAAGTGTAAATATATACATATATAGCATATATTTTTCAGTCTAAATTAGTTGTGTGGTTCCCTGAATGTCTGAGTGTAAGTGGTTTTAAAAGTCTCTATTTAATCAGTTTGAGTTAGCTGTTACACTAAAGAAATTTTAACTGAAAAACTGAAGCATATTTTTGTAACATACTGATAAAACTGAGCCAGTTAACCTATTTGTCTAGATTTGTTTATGGGGATCTGTACAAATGGGTAAATAAAAATGACTGACTCATACCTCAGTAGCTGTTTGCCTCTTTTTCATGCAATTTTCCCTAGACTTGTACACACAGCAGACTAAATTGGTATTAATTGTTATGCATTTCCAAAAAGCACATACTGGACCAAAGATAGGTTAAAAAAATAAAACATTTTTGTTCAACATTTCACATACATGCTCATGTTTAACACACAATATACTGTTGTGTCTTTGTGATTAACACAAATGATGACAAAATTCAATGGAGGTATAATGACAGTTGTTTGACTAATTTCTCAACTCTTTCTTATTCAGTCAATGATTTTCAGAGGATCTGCTGCAAATATAAATGCTTTTTTTTTGTAAGAGTATTTTATTGAAACAGTGAATGGAGAGTGCTCCTCCAAAAAACTCATATCGCCACAGAGGGGAGCTGTACACCAGTGCACTTCTAACTTTTAGCTTTTAGGTGGCAAAAACATACTATGATGAACTTTTCAGAGGCATGGGATTTGGTGTCAGCATGCCACAGCTTAGACTGTATATAAGTGAAAATGAATATCAACAATCAAAGCATATTGATAAATATGAACTGATTTATTGAGCTTAATACCAGTACATTTGGATGTGCCCAAGGCACTAGATCGATAGAGCTTTAAATGCAATTTGATCTGTGCTGCCATCTGAAGTTTTGTCTTTTGATGGGCTTTAGATTGACATCTAATTATTACACAGAATAGGCAGCACATTTCACAGTAAGCTCTTGTGTATCAAGCTGATTATTATCAGTGGATCACTGTCCAGAGGATTCCTGATTCACCCATGAGACAAAATAACTTGTTAGCCTTGTATGATTCCTATAAATCCAGGAAGCACAAAACAGTATTTTATGCTTGCCAATCATTAGTTTATATCATTATACACAATTGACAAGTCAATTGTGTATAATGTCACAGGTACATTGAAGTCAATGGGAAGAAGACTCCTTGGAGACACAAGTTTGTTACAGTACATTGACAATGAGCAAATCAGATATTTGGGTTTAAGTCAGCAAACACTTCACATTTATGTTTTTATCAGTCAGCTGGAGCCTGAAAGTCCTGTTTTTGCTCTCCTGTAGTGTCACAGTCAGATGACAGTCAGATTACGGCTACAGCATGACTAAATATCAAGAAGCTGACAGACGATGTTCCACAGAAAGACTATCCAGTCATCTGACTCTGTTGGCTTGGTGACAACTTGAACTCTGATGAATGAAGTCATACTTGGAAAAAAAATAAGTCAAGTCTCTCTTCCCACAGAAGTGCCATAAAATTTGCCACTAAATATATAAAATATTGACCTCAAATATATGTTATGATTTGACCATCCAAAGGAAGAATGTGTGGTGCTTGTCTCTCTCAGTTCTCTGATCTCATGGGTGTCTCTTATTCTCTCAGTGTTAATCATGGCTGCAGGAGAGACCAGCAGGCACCAAGCTAACACTGTTCTCATCCGCAGCCTTACAGGACTCAAAGGGTTTGGTTTCTTCAATCTACACATCTGTGCGGAGGCCACAGATGTAGATGATGTCATGGTATCATAAACTGATCATTTATGTGACTAAATCATCGATTGGTCCTCCATTGAGTTCCAAAGTACACTTGGATGTGTGTTGATGCGCTAATTGCATTTCTCCAAGCCACCACTAGAGGGCCCACTGTCCCAGTGAACTGACACCTGAGGAAATCAAGTAGGTTTAACACAATTTGCAAAATTGTTCATCTTTCAATCATTATGTGTCCAACTGCAATATTTGTATCAAATTAAAACAAATAATTGAATGTGCTAATTATGGGCTCCTGTGTTCACTGATATGAGTGTAGAAGTTGCTGATGTCCACTAGCTCCTTTCCTCTCTCTGAGTCCTTCCTACACTCAGAATAAATCACTTTATCTTGATCCTGGCCCTGTAACATAACAAAATATTCTGAAAATTATATCAACCAAGAAGTGAGGATTCAGACCTGTGCTGGCCAAAGTCAGTTACTGGCATTTTCCTTAAAAGGTTTGTTGTTATTGGGGGGGTCGACAGAGAGCCGTCACACTCATCAGGTTCACCCTACAACAAGAACATGAGACAAAAAAATTGGCACTGCCATTCAGAATTTGTGCCATGCATTTGAAGAAATCTGTTAAACTCAGGTAGTTAAACTACACCTAATTACAGAGTAGAGGAGCCATGAGTTCAATAAATAGACTGTAAAAAAAATACTTGGAAACGACCTTTCCCCGAGAGGAAGCTAGTTACAGCTTTGCTAGCATGAATGACATCTGTAACATTTTGGCAGCTCTTGCTGAATGATGTAGCCTGCAGACATCCATCTGATCCATTTAATCCATCCAGAATATCCCAAAACAAGCTAGGATCTCTGCCAAGGCCAAGATACAGTATGAATAAAATTACATGACATAATTAGCCATGTGCTTTATGTTTTCAGCTTGTTGATGTCTCTCTGTGTTGGCTGTAGATCAACTGAGTTCAGACTCTGCACAAAACAGAAACTGAAAACACTGATTCTAACATGAATCCTCATGTTGTTTTGCATCAACAAAACACACACTCTCTCCACATACCCCCCCCCCCCCACACACACACACACACACACACACACACACACAGCTCCCCTTGAATGTCCCTGAACACCATTTCAAGAAAGCAGAGTGGAAAAGTTGGTTCAATCTATCTTCTAAAAGATCTAAAGATGAACGTGAAAAGAAATGAGAAAGAATAAAGCAATTTCTCAATGCAAATGCACTGGAAAATAGCCACAGAAGGAGCAGTTTTGTTTCTATGCATACAACCTAGAAAGCACCATCTGCTGACCAGTAGAGGTAACTGCCACAACATCCAAATGAATGGAAGCCAATGAACATTTGATGCCCCATACGTTCCCTCTTACAATCAGCAGCTCTCCACCTAGTGGCAAGTTTAAAAAATTAAGGGGGGAAATCACACATTGACTATTGTAAATCTAAATCTGGTCATTCATATTTCTTAGTTTTTGATTTGTTTTTTTTTCCGTGTTATGATGTTTAAAACAACCAGCAGGAACACCTCTGCTGCTCTCACTGCCCCTTTGAGAGCTATAGCCAAGATATATATTTTTTTGTTTTTCAGATATTAACCTAAGCAAAACCCCCAAAATACAGAGAAGCATAAACACAGTTATGGCTTAAAGCACAAGTGAAATAAATAAAGACAGAAGGAAAGAAAGAAAGAAAGGAAGAAAGAAAAGAAGAAAGAAAGAAAGAAAGAAAGAAAGAAAGAAAGAAAGAAAGAAAGAAAGAAAGAAAGAAAGAAAGAAAGAAAGAAAGAAAGACTGTCACTCACAGCTTAGGAAGCATGGACATTTCAGTAATTCCCTGTAAAGAGACGACCACATGTTTAATTCATGCCTTGTACCTAGACAGTATGTTTGTTTCAACTCATCTATCTTAGCACAAAATATATAGATGGTTTCTCAACCTTTTTTTCAAAAAGAAAAGCTGATATTCCTTATTCTCCTTCACAGTCTGCTCACCTTCACCAGAGATGAAACTAAACCCTGCCTGACATGTTGAGTGACTTTAAACTGCTCTGTTGAAAGGTAATTTTTCCTGGATGAAGCCTTACAGTGAGAGACAGCGAGACCCAGTTGGCCAAATCAGCAGGCTGAGGATATTGGCAAATGCAGGATGTGACATCTCTGTTGACTAACACCAACAATAGTGGCACTGAAGTTAAAGCGTACACATTTACACAGCAAACAACATCTGACACAGGATGGCTGGGATCCCTCATGTTCTTATGGGGCTGCTGCTGCTTCCCCACATCAAAACAGGTAAGAGACACACCCACTGGATGGGAGTTTGTGAAGCAGGGAGGTAAACATTATCACAATCACAGCTTGCAAATACTTTAATCTACCCTTCTTTATCTTTTATTCACAGGTGTAAATGGAGAAGATAACCTGATATTAGCAGGAAGGGGTTATGATATTAGCTTTCCATGCTATGGTGGCTTAGATTTAATCTGCTTTGTTATATGGCAGCTCAGCACAAGAGAAATAAATGATTATGTCGCCGTAGTCAGCAATGGAGAGATCCAGACAGCTACATCAAACGCCAAGGGAAGAAGAGTGGGTTCGAAATGCCCTCTGCACATCAAAAGTCTCACGGCTGAGGATGTTGGACGCTACCACTGCCAGCCAAGACAAAATATACTCTCTCTTCTCAACAGTGAGTGCTGGCAAGATTAAAAGTTTTATAGCAGTATGGATTGATATGGATTTTTTTCCCCACTTAACAATAACAGAACTGCTGCACAAGAACACTGCAGAAAATGTCCATCTTGATCTCATGTTGAGTCTTATAACAAGTGAAGAATTCTGCCAATGGGGTGAGACAATTGTACTTGTTTGCAATGAAAGTTGACTTGTTTCAGGAATTTACTAGAAACAAGTGACAATATCTGGGAATAAAGCGGAAAAAGGAAGACCACTTGATTCAAGAAAATTGTTGAAACAAGTTGATTTGCTTTGGAAACAAGTGGAATGGTATCATCCTATTGGCAGATTTTTACATTTCTTTTAAGAAAAATGACTTTTTAAGACTCAACAGGAGGCTAAATGGCTTGTTAAGATGTTAAGATATTTTTTGCTGTGAAGGAATCTGTGGCACAAAAGCAACTTTTCTTTCTTTCAGTCCCCTCCTCCTCCCCAGAGCCAAACTTCACGCCTGGCCAAACAGTGTCTCTGCATTGTATTCTTCTCACCTACGAAGGGCATCGACTCTGCGGTACACAACAAACTGAATTTGTCCAGCTGAGGTGGGTGAACGAAGCAGGTTTCGAGGTACAGGAAGACTCCAGACATCAGATAAAACGTCGGTCTCAGTGTGATGTTATTCTGATCGTCACCGGTCAGGGAGAGGACAACAGGAGGTTTAGGTGCCAGGCGACTGTGGGTCAAGAGGTGAAGACTTCAGTGGAGGTCCCAGTTAGAGCCCCAGGTATAGATATGATCATTCCTCACCAGTAGACTAGGGAGATACATTCAGTATGGAGGTTAAGATGATCATCAACCCTTGTGTTTAGTGCAAAGAGACTGAGCTGTAGTGAAAACTAATAACAAATTGATCAAGTTTTTTCTTTCCAGTTGGGGGAGGGGGAAGAGGAAGAGGCTTCATCACAGAAGCAGAAACTGAACCTAAAGGTACAATACTACACTTACATAGTATGCCAGCTAGCAGTTCATATTCCAATTAAGACTTTATTTAAGATAAGCTGATTAATTAAAACAAATAGCCCTGTATACACTAGTGAATAAAATGTCAACAGTGAATGGGATAATATTTTAGCTAATTTTGGCATGTCTAAGCTATATTCAGGTTTCTCATAATCTTATTTGGATTATTAGAGATAAAATAGAGTGCTTACATGATGTCAAAAATAATGTCAAAATATTAACGTGCATTAAAAAAATGCATTGAATGGTTTCCAGTGCTCCATTTAGTTCCAAGTTCAATTTAAATATTGAGGTTAGATGCAGACTTGGAAGACAGACATACTTAACATTATTTAAGCGTGTTAAGTGATTGTGATTTGCATGTTCAGGTGGCAGCCGGGAGGCGGCAGGGGCGGCAGTGGGGGTGGTGGGGTGTGTGGTGCTGACGGCGGTGGTTGCATTGTTTGTGGTGAACAGAAGAAGAGCGAGCAGTAAGTTCTCCTAAATACTCTGATGCTATAGACCAGATGTGGAGAAGTGGTTTCAGTGGAACATTGTCACATACTTCTGTGTTTACACAAACCAACCCACACATGTACACACACACACACACACACACACATGTCTGCACACACAGTTCCCCTTTGCGTAATTGTGCTTTGTGTTCTTTGCAGTGACATATGTGACGTGCTAATTTCCTCCCAGCTCTGTTACCCACAAGATGAGATTGTATTTGCAATGTAAAATTTGATTACAAAATCACATGATTACTGTGTCATGGGCATTTTTATGTATCTTGTGTAGCAAGTAAATAATCATTACAAAACAAAATAATCCTTTGGTATATGGATACACATAAACCTCACCATCAATTAACTTAAAGAAAAAAGTGAGAGAAACCTACACTGGTAAAGTCATCCACACAGCACTGTGATTATGTCTAGTGATCATGACTAATAGTATTTTTGTGTTTGTGTCAAAATATACATTTTAGGAATTAGTTTTATTCCTTTTACTATTTCAGATAGGCAGCTGTCTGATGATCCAGGCCACACAACCAATGCCGGCGACGTAAGTCAACTCTCTTTTAAGAAGATATAGAACAAAACCTCATGATGTACTTTGAACCACTTTGAAATTTGACGAGTGTGTGCTTGTGTGTGTGTCTTTAGGATATGAGTGAAGATGATGTCACCTATGCTGAAATTAATTTCCCCACCGGCTCTGAAAGAGTGAGAGACCTTGAGTGTCAGTTCACTGAATACACCTCTATCCGGACTGGAGCTTGAATCAGGCTTTTACCAACTTCATGTCTGGGACTTTCAGTTTAACTGTAGACTGTTACTCTCTGTTTGTTTCTCAGTGTATGTATGTGTGTGCGTGTGTGTGTGTGTGTGTGTGTGTGTGTGTGTCTCAATATGTTTCTAAAGCACAGAATATGATAGCCTAGTCTACTGTCTATATGACTTGTCCCTTTGCACCGTATGTGAGTACCTATTGTAACCTTGCACAATTTATTTTAATACTGTGGAACTCAATTAAAGTCTTTCAAAAGTTAATTATGTATTGGAAATTTAATTTATATTTGATATTCTTCCTTATGACTTAGACATTAAGTCTTTTCTTAAAAAAAGTGTTACATATAGAAACAACTCCAAAAGGACACATCTCACCTCAAAACATTTCACTGAAAGCTTCTCCAAACGTCCACTTGTTAGAATTGACGAAAAAGTTGTGTAAATAATGTATATAGTAAATAGTAAAAATTAACTAAAACATAATGTGTGCATATAGTTTCTACATCTCTGTCTGATTTAGAATTAAACAGCGTGGTGAGAGGAAGGAGACATACTAATGTACACATTTACAAAACCACCACAACTTATCAGAGAGCTGGTTGTTTCAGTTTAGACTGAGACTAAACTTTCTGCGTGTGTTTCTTCCACTAGAGTCAATTCAACCAACAATATCCTGACTGGTGTTATATTTGATGACTTGTACTCCCTGCAGAGCGTTGATGAGTGTGCTGATGTAAAACTCCTGCATCATTTAAATGTACAATGCCAAGTTCAAGAACACAATGCAATGAAGACCATCTGAACCTTTTCTTCTCAGTCTATTTCTTTCTACCTCCCCCTACAAGTACACACACACACACACACACACACACACACACACACACACATACAGCCACAGCAGGTGAGAGACTGCCGGAGCCGGTCCCAGTGTTGCCCTATTTGCATTTTAAATGCTGGTGGCCAGCCCACTCCTGTGTTCACAGTGCAGTGCAGCACAGCTAATCTACACCCCTAAGGTGTGTGACTGGCCCCAGCCAAGGGTCTAAAGGGGTAGAAGAAAGGGTGAAGACACAAACACTGACAAGCGAAAGGGAGATGACTGAATGCAAACCAGTCCCTGGATAAGATAGAGGCCCTCAGTACATACCACATGAAAAAGTAATAGATATGCTGATCAGATTTTGATATTTTTTCATTTCCTTGTCTTCATCTTTCAAAAATGCTTTGTTTTAGGTTGTAAATTGAATGGAAGAGAGAGAGAGAGAGAGAGAGAGAGAGAGAGAGAGAGAGAGAGAGAGAGAGAAAGAAGAGAGAGAGAGAGAGAGAGAGAGAGAGAGAGGGATAGAGAGAGAGAGAGAGCAAAGCATGCAAGATTTAAATCATTGTTACTAGACAAGGCTCAGTTTAATGTCAAATACATATAAAACATGTTTTCATAGAGGGCTTCTGAACATGATGTTAATAAATACATAGCCTATCAAGGATATCAAACATCCCTGAACCCAGAATCAAAGTGGAGGAATCTGGACAGAAATGTATGATCAGTATATTTGCAGTGTATTTATACAATATTCCACCAGTGTGACATGTCCACAAGGTTATTGCAATGAAGCAATGAATCATTGTCCCAATAAAATTGCATTTTTAGTTTAAACCAAAGGCTTTCACAGTGGGTCTGTGTGTCTCTTGACAATGAGTAAAAAAAATGGCTTTTAAAAGGAATAGGTGTGAAAATGTTGAGCTTGAGTTTTGCTCTAAGAAAAATGAATAGCATTTCAATTTGTCACCCTCTCTGACAAATTGTCTCCTGGCACTGAAGTTTCACTGAGAAAAGATTCACCAGCTTTCCTAACAAAATAATAACATTTCAGAGTTTACAGTCTGTAGTGAGTTCAAGGTAATGGGGTGTGGGGAGTGGAGTGCCAACTCTAAACTCACTTCGTGAGTTTAGAGTTGGTGTTTAGAGTTGGTGAGTCTAAACTCACGAAGTGTTATTATTTTGTAAGGAAAAGGTCAAGGGCCGTGAATCTTTTCTGACTGAGGGAAAACTCAAACTCAAATTTATAATTTATCATTCACACACTGCCATGCTTTGCAACCAGCACATCTCTAGCCATATTTCAGATTGCTACGTCAAAAACATGAACAAATCCAAACTAAACTAGTGAAATTGCACCCACTCTTTGTAACCCCTCACCCCCACCCCCCACCCTATCTCTACATAGCTGATAAGCTTTAAGTCAAAGCCTTGAACCCCACTGAACCAAGGCACCAGCTTGTCTGCCAAGTGCTTGGAGTGGACAGATCAGCGGGGGACAAATGCTGTTGTCCCCTGGTGTTTGTGTGTGTGTGTGTGTGTGTGTGTGTATTAGTGTGGGCAAGGCCATAGTGTTGGAGTCTAAGGTAGCTAGTGTGTGTGGGGGTTGGGGACAGTGACTAGGATTGTTGTGCGTGTGTGGAACAAAAGGCCTTGATTACTGAAATCCTGCAAAAGGCAGGAGAGGAAAGGTGTTAAAAGTGATACAGTGGAGAAACAAGCAGAGCTGCAGCCTTCCTCTCATAAACCTCATCTCCACACCCTGTCTGCACATATCCACTCTCTAATCCACAAACTAGCCTTCATACTGTCTCTCCAGTACAGATCACATAAATGAGGTGTGACACTGTATTTGCAAAATAATTCAATTTTGGAGTGATGTTTCCCCCTGCAGAACTCATGATTCTTTCATATTTTGCACTGGGAAAGATAAAGATGGCATGCCACTGTAACAGCCAATGAAGCCCTGTTGTTGCTGTAGAAGTAAACCTGGAAAATATCTTTTTCACAGCCACAGATGAATAAGGGTGGCTGATTTATGAGCCAAAAACAACCATTTATTGCACGTTGACGCGAAAGGAACTTGACAAATAACCTTGAAAATGAACTGTTGACATCTGGAGTTGGCTTTGGCAAAGAAAAGCGAGAACGTGTTGATAAGCCAAAGCACCGATACCTATAGGCCCCCTCGATGGCCCATGACACATTGGCTTTTGTTAACACTTCACATTGAAATTGACCCTGGCTGTAGTCTACTTGAGGAGGTGCAGTGGGGAGGAGGTGTTTCTCGACCCGCAGACAAAAAGCGAATCGGCGATTGACAATTTCCTGAAGGGTGGTGCTGCTTATCACTCCCTGATCTCCACTCGGACTCCCCATCGGACCGCAGGACATTTCGGAGCAGGAACTTTACGCACACAATGGACTAAACTAACCTCCGAGAAGGAGCAATATTGCCAAGTTTAAACTTTCAGACGCTTTGTTCGAAAGTGAATTTCTTTGAGACTCATATTAGTATCTGGAGATTCAGGTGAGCAAAGTCTTTATGTTTTAAATATTGTGTTTGCGCTGTGATTAGTTGAAAGTTGTGTTTTTTGTTTATGCGACAGAACATTTGAGTCCTGTTTTTAGTGCAGGAGCTAAACGTGATCAACTTAGCCAGTTAACTGAGATGTTTAGAATGACATAAAATAGGCAATTAAAACACTCAATCCATTCTGAACGCCTACAAACAAAACGAAGCGAATGCTGCTCAGCACTGCAGGGCAAATATTCTACTTAATGAGTTTGAAAGTTTGTTTGAATGAAGCTAAACCAATCAGACACGGTAGCTTAAATTCCCCCTTTCAATTAATATTTAGTACAAAATATTTTTGTGTAATTTTACTGTCCTTGGGTTCGATGTAATATAGCCGTGCTGTTCCAAGAACCAAACCAACATTTTTTTTTTTAAATGTGTGAGGAGGATTTGATCTGGCTAGACAACCTAGATAATCATGGCTGGATACCAAAACATTACCATGCAGCACATTTTTACAATTATCGGACCATTAGACTTCTCAAAATCTTTCAGTTTCCAATGAATGTACTCACTCCCATCTCTCACTGGATCCTCCCCAGGTATGATTCAGAGGAATGAGGTAGTGCTGTCTGTTCTGGGTGAGCTCCAGGAGGCCACAGAGAGCTCCGGCCTGGATGCCCTTACCAGAGTGGCCCTGGAAGTGGACCAAGTCCTCACTCCCTTCCAGCTCCCCAGCACCCCTTGCCAGGATTTCCCTGAGTGGACAGGCATCGATGACATTGCCCATGGCCTGTACCCAGCGGACGCCCCCGGAGACCTTCTGCCCCTCAACTGTAAGGGAGAAGGCAACCTGCTGTTTGATGCAGCCAGCATGCTGTTAGTGGGCACCACCAGCCTTAGCTTGGAGCTACAGGTGAGCAGTAATGGTTGATTTTCACTGTCATTCACCTAGAATGTGCAGCCAATTTAGACAACATACTTTCTACAGCAATCAACATTTGAATTGCTGCTGCTTCGCCTGAGAGAAAGTTCTTTGGAATTGTTTTTTCCAGCAATTAAGCTGCAAACGGCATTGAAGGGTGCAATATATGTGTTAAAATTTGTGTATTAATTTTCGAAACGAATTTACTACAGTCTGCTGTAGCACCAATACAGGACAGATGCATAATGGGAGACTTCTAAAATGGCAACCAATCTAGAACCTTTAGCATTAACTCATAATTATGCAATCAGTGCTAGTCTCATGCTTTTTGGCAAATTTAGATTTTCTTGCTGTTTATATCCACTGAACGGTTGTATTGGCAATTTTAATCTATCAACATTGTCCCCTACAGGTAAGGACAGTTGTGGAGATGTTGCTGTGGAAGAGGTACTACCTATGTGGGATGATCGATTCTAAAATGATGCTCCAGGCAGTTCGCTTCAGTCTCTGTGCTGAGGAGTCTGAAGATATGCTCAACTTGCCCATAACTGTCCTAGAGGCCATCTTCGATGCAGATGTCAAAGCTTCCTGCTTTCCTGGGTCCTATGCCAACATGTGGCATGTGTATGCCCTGTCTTCAGTCCTGCAGTGCAACATCTACTCCATCTACCCCATGTTCAACCTCAAGATTCGACCCTATTTCAACCGAGTCATACGCCCTAGGACCTGGCCCAAGGATTCAGACCCAGTGACCCTCCACATCATGTGGTCCGGTGAGCTGCAGTCCGGTTCAGTGTTCAAGCCTAATCATTTTGTTGCACTGGTCCAGGCGAGTGACCTCAAGTTTGGAAGCCCCAACAGTGATCAGAGAGTCTCACCCCTGAAGACTCTGGAGCTGCTGAACCAGGATTCGCAGCTGTCTTACTCCAGCCTGAAGGATAAGTACAACATCACCAAGAGAACCTTCTACCGCTGGAGGAGGCAGACCCAGGAGCACTGCAAAAAGTCAGCAGCCAGGTACGAGGCAAAGTACTTCTTGCAGGCCTGCTACTTGGAAGGCAAGCTCATCCCTCTGCACCAGTTCAAGGAGTTCTTCCCTGAGATCTCTAGGTCAACTTACTATAACTGGAAGCATGAACTCATGACCTCTGGAGGTAACTTCTCCACCACATCTTCCACTGGAGAGGTTAGTCCTGGGGAGAGCACAGAGCAGGAGTCCTGGTCTTCACCTGAGGCAAAGCAGGATGAGCCAGATCACCATGAGAGTGTGGCCAGTATGTTTGGCCTCAACCTTGGAAAGCTGGAGGGAGAGCGGGCCCAGAATGTGGCCCACATGCAGGAGGCCAAGCGGTGTCTGCAGAATTGCATTGCCATGAACACCTCCTTCCCCTTCAGGATCTTCAAAAGAAATTTCCCAGGAATCTCCAGATCAACCTACTACAACTGGAGGAGAGAAGCCATGCTCTTCAACAGAGGTTACAAAGCCACTGTTGGTAGCAGTGAAGACAGCTCGGATGCTGACAAGAGCCTGAGTCCAAAAAGTTTGTCACCAGTCCTGCCCAACACCATCCAGCCTGTTGTGCCCAGAGTGAAGATCTGTAGGCGAAAACATAGAAGTTTCAGGCTGGCATACATAAGTAAGAAACAGCTCAGAGATGCTGCAAAGCTACATGTTCAGAAGTCAAAATGGTCCCTGACGAAGTTCAAGCTTAAGTACCCGTCCATGTCCCCGTGTTTCTATTGGCTGTGGCGCAGCAGTCACAGCCGCAACAGGAAGAAGAAGATGGTCACCCACAGTGTAGAGATGAACATACCTGAGAGTCTGGATAGCACCACTACAGAAATGGAAAACAAGATAATGGAGAGAAGGATGAATGGTCAGAATGCGCTCTATTTTGAAGAGAGCCCTAAAGGCCTTGAAGGCTCCACCATGACCTCCTTTGATGCCCCACTTTCAAAGTACACCCTTCCCAGCAAGGCACCAATAGATGAGCAAATGTTTGTGATGGATGTTGTGGCTCTGGCCAACTTCAAGGCCAAGGCTAAGCTATTCCTGCAGCAACGCTTTGAGGAAAAATCCTTCCCCACATTCAAGGAATTCAGGTCGTATTTCCCCTTTACTCCACGCTCAACGTACTACATGTGGAAACGAGCTTTGCATCATGGAGTGTCACTGGTTCATGGATAAGTGCACAAAGTGTATAGCCCATAAAAATGGGTGCCCAGGAGCAAAATAGATGCTCTAGTGAGAACCTTCTTAGCCCTGAAAACCTCATCTTCAGCTCTCCACCATTGCATTCTATTGTAGACATATTAGATGCATATTGTTGACTTTGGCACAATGTTTTAATTTTAGAACTGAATATTGAGCACATTGGCTTAACCTACTTCAACTAAGTAAAGCTCAACTAAATGCATGGTGCTCTGCCCCCACCCCCACCACCACCACATCTCACTCCTACCTCATGGACATTTGCACGTGTGTGAAAAGAGACTGTGTCATGGTTCCACTTAAGCCCTGCATGCTGCCCTACAGGCAAAAGGCAGTTCAAAGCCACTGGTTTCATGGCATTTTGTTTGAGGCTGTATTTTCTTCATTCCCTTTTAATCCCCTCAAAGCATTGTACATGGGGTCCTTTCTTTTTCTGTTTTTGTTGTAGTGTAATTGTTCATGCTTAAATTTATGCTTTTTGTTCATTTGTTATCAATCTGAGAGATTCGTAGTAGTTTTAGATTATTTGAATATAAAGAGCAGCCAGTGGGAAAACCATTGTTTTCAGAGATGAGTTCACTCCTATTTGCTCAGGCATCTTCTGTAAAAAGACAGGGTTTCAGTCCTTTTGATTATTGAATGTACACACGTCAGGAATTCACTTGGTGCATCAAAGTATATGTGGTTGTCTCAGGGTTTTGGCATTTATACTATCTATTTTAAGAATGCCTCATGTTTTCAGCTTGTTCAGCTTGTTCAGCTTGAAAGCAAAATTGTCAATCATGTGGTGAGTTTGGTTTGTAAAATACTATATTTGCACTAAAATATTTCCATCACACTATTGAATTTATCTGTCATAACCAGATCGAGGAGAGTTTTCTATTACATTTGCACCTTCTGGCTAAGTTGCTGTGAGAGAGATTTCTTCTCCATTTCTTGAAAATTGTTTACATTATTTCTTTACTTATAATCGACTTGAACATGTATGAGGATATTGTATTTTTTTTTGGTACAATTCTTCATTTCAAAACTACCTATTTCCTGTAATTATGGTGAATATTTGCCTTCATAAGCTACGTTTGTCTTTTTTTCCCCAATAAGTTTTGGTAATCAAGTTGTTTGTTTCAATGAAATTGTTTATTCCAGGTTGGTTTCTCTGCAAACAGACACATGCATGTTGCAGGACTGCCACTATAACAACACTGCATATTTATTTTTCTTGTTGTCTGAGGTTGAGCAGAGTTGTCAGGCAACCTGCTTTATGTTTAATCACTAGGTGAGGCAATTTGTACTGACAGGCAGAATATCAATAAACTACCTACTCACCCTTTGCTTAATTGTGGCATGGTCAATCCTCAACTCCTTTTGTGTACCCGGCAAAACATCATGCCGTATTGTTGCTTCTGTGTGACAGTCAGTCTTATTCAGCAGTGGTTTATTTGTCAGTATTGCTCAGTTATGTCAGCTCAGTGACACAGGCCAACTCTGAGAAATTGTCATAGCCACTACCTGTTTCATGTTTCACATTGACAAAATGCAGTCATTGCTGTAGGCCAAGCAACTGTAAAAGGCCTATGTAATTTTCCTGAATCAATGGGTCCCTCTTCCAAGTCAATGAGCCATTGTCCTGGCTCAACTGAGACCAATAATCCCTTTCTAAGCACATGGTTTCCTACCCCATTAGTTGCATTTTCATTTGAAATCCCAGTAAGGAAAAATTGACATTTTCACACTTGAAATTGGCTACACCAATGATGACACCAGTCTGCAGTACATTCTGACTTGGCCAGACATTTGTCAGGCCAAGTCAAGTTTATTTATAAAGCACATAATGCAACAACAACTGTATCTATTGTGCTGTACAAACGATTAAGAAAAAATGGAGACGGGGAACAAAGAGCAAAAAAACTAAAATCACTTTGTATAACCACAGACAAACATGCACACACAGGCAGGTCAAACAGAGTCAAAGGCTAAAGAATGGAAATGGGATTTGAGACAAGTTGTGGTTTTTACCCACTGTCTTTTTTCAGCCTAGCCATTGTGCTTGTGCTAATGAAGGTAATGGTCAAGAGTGGGAGAGATGGAGGTAGAGAGAGGGGGGGAGGGGTTAATTGTATGCATGGGGATAGAGGTGTTTGAGATAAGGCAAAGCACATCCAAGAATGAAGAGGGAGAGGGGGAGGGCTAGAGGTGCAGAGAGAGAAGGACGGGGGATCTGCGCTTGAGAGGCCATTGTCATAAAAATGAGTATCGGAACCATCAGCTTGATCAGGTGATACCACAGTGGAAACTAATTACAGCTACACTAATGTATTTGAGTGGATCTTTTGAGTAATGTTGCTCTAGTTGTCTGCCTTGTTTTTAATTATTCTATATTTACTTATACTACAACCGCTTACATATTTACTTCTACCTGTACTTGAGTAAGTTTCATTGTGGGTGTCTTATAATTGATACTAGCATCTTCAAATCTTGGGCTGACATTGGTCCATCAAATTATTTGCAAGGACCAAACAAAACAAGTTAACAGAATTTTAGAACATGTAGAAAACCATAACAACCATTCATCATAGGGCTGGGCGATAATTCAATATTATCGTTTATCGTCTTTGAGTGGAATCATATCGTGATGATATGAAGATATTTTGATATCGTGACACACATTTCTGCTGCTGTCTAAATTGATGATGACAAGCAAATTTTACTTAAAAACTCATAAAATGAGGTATGGTAGGAATATTATTTGAAAATTTCAGTTTTGTTTGAGACCACACTTAACATTAACATTCGGTTCAATGAGATGAACATTCATTTGATTATTTAACGTGATTTTGCATACATGAACCATATCGTGATATATATTGATATCGAGAAAAATCCATATGATTATCATGATATTGATTTCAACCATATCGCCCATTCATCAGTACTTTTTTTTTAGCAAGTTGCTTTTTTACTTGGGTAACTTTCCCGATAATTACGCTTAGTCTGACTTTAGCAAAACTTAAGTAACAGTTTTTATACTTTGAGCAAAGAACTGAACTAATGGTTCCTCTGCTCGAGCACACTGTCAACACTCCTTCCACCTACACATGTCTACCAGTGTCAGCTCCAGTAGCAGCCACATTTCATGGATTGATTCCAAATCTTTTAGTTTAGTCTGTAGATCAAAGTGTTTCAACAGAATTTATCAGATTGGACCGGGTAGATAAAACAATGAGTCCCTATATCTAGCCAGTCCAATCAGATAAATCAGATACCGTTTTCTCTCATTTGGTAGACTGGAAATTTGTACTATTCCACAGTAATCTAAATGTTCTGCTCCACTTCGGCTTTATGGAGTAGGAGTTGAGGTGAAGTACACATATATTAGCTGGCATAAAACTGGAACAGTTACAAAACTGGTGTCTCCTGAAGGTGATTTGTGTTTGAAGGATACATTTTCTGCTTTGAAATCAAGATTTGTCTGCTGTCCAACTCTAGAGTGAATATGGGAAAATGCCATTAAGAATTTTGAAACTCTGGATAAAATGCTTGTTCAAAACTGCATATAATTATAAACTTTAACTTGATATTATCATTTATAGCTCCTTCAAAGAACAATGAGCTTGGTATCTAACAAACTCAGAGGTTAACTGACCTTGACATAATAAAGAAATATTTTATGTAGTCATAGGCTGTTGTGTCTTTGCCTGCGGGTTTGCCTGCCATCTCCATCTTCATTACTGTGTTAGCTCTTACAGATGGAGCTCTCACTGGCACTAAGCTACTCTACATTGTTTATCTCAAAAATAGCATGAAAATAATGAGGGTTGGCAGGTGGGAGCTGAAGTCTTCAAGGATTAGCATACTGCAGTCAGTTCAGAAAGACTGAGCGATAAAGCACAGAGGCATCTCAAGGATGCCAAATTTCCTCAGTAAACAAAACAGACATATGGGACTCTTTAAGCTTGCAGTTTGCTGCCAATTACCTTGCGATTTGAGTAATGGCATGAACTCAGAGGACTTTTTCAGAACTCTGAAGTTTGACCTTAGTGCAGGTGAAGTCTACTTAGGAGTGAAATATGGAAATTGTTTCTAGTTGAAAAATTAGAAATCTGGTGATATTTGTGACAGATTCAAATGAATATATACACCCATAATGACTATGAATACTCATAAATCTCATGATAAGCATAACAAGACATTACAAATGTTTTATAAATGCACCATAAATGTACCTGGTCATAACAGTAGCTTCTGATACAGTAACTACATCATATATCAAACATGGCTGTAGCAACATTAATTGGTCATGAACCCATGATACATATCCAATGTGGGGAATATCCAGGGATGAGTCATGTTGAAGAGAGATGCAGATACTTTGTCCACTAGGTGGCAGTGGTTTACTTCACAGGACAGATTCCAAGGTTTTGGCTGCTTATTATGAAGAAGGTGAGCTCAGTCACACATACTTTGGTTTGGACACAAAATCAATCTGTTATTGCATGGCTCAGGGTGTCTAGTAGAGATTTGCTTGTGATAACTCCATTAATAAACATAATCCAACATCACAGTCAATATAGCAGAAACCAGGTACTGTGTTGGAAACAAATTGTTCATTGATAGATTAAGCAGTACAGCAAGAAGACAGATTAAAAAGAGGAAAAAAAAGAGCAGAAGAAAGGAGAAATGAGAGCATTCATGAGCCCCTGCCGAGGCTTAATTTGTACCAGATCTTACCAGAACATAATCCGCTTTTTTTCTGTGTCAGCCAGGTTTTATGGCTATAAAAGTGATTCAGTATAAAAAGAAATTGCATGACATCTTTGCCTCACCAGGCAGGATACCATGGAGAGCTACGGGTAAGATGGGAGCGACAAAGGTTTCCAGCTGGACCTGTGAGCACATGACATGTGTACCAGCCCTCCAAGCCACCAGGAGGACTCTTCACCATTCCTACTGTATTTCATACAACCCACCCAATCTGACAAAGCTTTTGTTTTTCTCTCCCACCACTCACCACTGTTCTGTGTGCAACAAGTGCTATTCTGAATCTACTGAATACATTTTTATGACCAGAAAGAGCTGAAAACCAAATGGCAAGACACAGTAAGAACCCTTTCATTGAATATCTTGATCTGTATGATGTCAGTATGTAATGTCAGTATGTGTTAATGTTCCCTTTGGCACAGCAGTGTCGTTTCAAAAGCAAATCACATGCATATGCAGGTCAGTGCATGTGCAGCAGACCTAATATTTGAGGGAGTTGGGCCTCATTCATGGTGTTTCACATCTACATGGGGGGATGTTAGGCTTATCCTGAACCACAACAGATCACTTGTTCTGAGACTGTAATCCTATGTAGAATAATACCATGCATAGCTTTGTTGTTGATTCAGTGCCATGTCACATGAGGTGGCACAAACAGAACACAGAGCATCTAAGGGTTTGTCATCTTATGCAGATGCGTTTTTTTTTTCAAGATTTCGGGGTGGAGCAACAGGGAAGTCTTGCTGAGTTTTAGCTATGGTATTCATAGAGAGACAATTTGACTTTATGATGAAGCTGACATGAATTAATTTCTCTCAAAGTGTATGTCAGGTTGTGAATTGGGATTTGGGTTGTTCATTTCAGCAGAAGAGGCAAGAAGCTTTTCGCGAATCTTCCCTAAGTAATGTGGGAGGTTTATACTTTGTTATGCATAATGCTATGCGTGAGTAGGTCCAGACCTTGAGGCCATGCAGGGAACGGAGGTTTTTGTTAACGCAAACTTACTGAGGAGGAAAGCGTTAGGCTGACAAACATTATTTACTTACCGCTGCCTCATATTGCTTGGATCAATTTCCTCTTACTTTTTCTCTGAAGTGATTTACTGTCGTTCTGCTGTTGTTGTAGTCTCAAAGACCTCCATTCCTGCAGCAAATAAACCAATAACCCCCCCCCCCCTACACACACACACACACAGACTACAACCACTGATCAGAGACCCGCACTGACAACTAAATCGATGAGTGACAACCCCTGACTTGTTTTTTCCTGCGTCATTTCTTTCACTCTTTGTTTGCACTGAATCGATAATTCATGATGTTTTTTTGCTGATGAATGTGGAGAGAGACAGAAAGAGAGAGAGGGAGAGAGAGGGAGAGGGAGAGAGAGAGAGAGAGAGAGAGAGAGAGAGAGAGAGAGATAGAGAGAGAGAGAGAGAGAGAGAGAGAGAGGGGATTGGCAGTGTATTAACAAGAGCAGTCACTGCAACTCTGATTCCAGTCGTTGCTACTGCATCAGACCACATGTCACCAGATGATAATCAGGGTTAAAGGTCGGGTAAATAAGGGCCCTGATGGTTAATCTGTGTTTGCGGTTATGTAATCCTGTGTGTTTGTTTGTTTTGTGGTCTTGTACAGTGCCACCACCTGTTCCATTTTGATTTGACACAAGCTTGTGAAAGCCAGAGGCTTGATCCCTCGTGGGAACATCCACACTGTGTTCCACAAGGCAGAACGGTTATACTGCTAACTTCAGTAAAGATGAATTAAAAGATAAGAAAGTGGAGGGGGGGGATCATCCATCCATCCATCTATCTATCCATCCATCCAAACTGAAGTCTTACCCTAATGTAGCAGAAAGTGAGGGGAAAATCATCCATCCATCCATCCAAACTGAAGTCTTACCCTAATGTAGCAGAAAGTGGAGGGGGGGATCATCCATCCATCCATCCTATCCATCCATCCATCTATCCATCCATCCATCCATCCATCCTGAAATCTTACCCTAATGTAGCAGCTGTTTGGGAAAATATGAATTTCTGGTTTGTTCAGCAAGTTCAGGAGGTCTTCTCTGATTAATTGTTCTATTTCAGGATAGGCGGAAAGGAGATAATTGCCTATTTTGCAAACATAAGTGCGTGGGTGTGATGGGTGTGGGTGTGTAAGAGTGAGAGAGACAGAAAGAGGGAGATAACCAGAAGTGTTTCCCCAGTATTAAGTTTGCTCTTGGTTGCAGCAGCAGCAGCAGACATTTCCAGCTCACTAAAACCTCACCAGGTTACACATCTCTTCTTTGCTACATGGTACCAGTCGTGTGAGGTGTTCGTTCTCGCCTGAGCTCTGTTTTCAATTGTAAATAGGACATTGTTTTATAAATATCAGTTGTGGAACCGCCTCATTGGACAGAATGAACACATAGACATGGAGTTGTTCTCACTCTAGGCTTCCCTGTATCTCAATCCTATGATAGGCTGACATGCTGATTAGAGGCTCAGCCCTGGGAGCGTCCTGTAGGGCTTGGTGTTGCCGTGTCCTCCTGGGTGAGAACTGAAGGTCTTATAACCCTCCCTGTGTCAGAATGGTGGAAAAACGATCCTCTATATCCGCTGCTAATGCCCCCGTTCGATTCCCTGTGTTAATAAGAGAGCCTTATTAGTAACCTCAACCTCGCCAAATGAACCTCCCATAATGACCGTGCAAGCTCTATTGTGAGCTGCTGGGTGTATAGCGCAGCTGCTGGGTCCCCTGATGGCTAATGTCCTGGGTTGTGATTAAAAACACTGCAACCGTGAACCATGAACTCATTTCAGCGGACGCTATTGTCTGCGGAATGAGAAGATAAGAGCTAATTGCTAGATTTTGTTTCAGTGCAAGCAAGGGAGAGCGGCGTGGAGGGGAATAACTATGAAGTGGGGGCAGGAAATTAGAGTTTGGGTAATAACTGGCTGTCTGCGGTATTAGTGACTCCCAGAAAAACACTATAAATGGGAGCTTTTGCATTCATGGCAGCAGAGTTTTTTTTCACTCTGCACATCTTGATACTTGCGTTCCTTCCCTCATGTCCTTGAAATAGAAAAAAGAAATTCAGAAATAATGCAGAAAAATAAAGGTTTCTCTCTTTTATGACATTCAAGGATACACCACATGAAAACTGCAAGGCTAGACTTTGATTGTCCTGAGCTCTCCTTGCTGTACCTCCCAGTCTGCACAGCCAGCCAGCAGCTACCAGTAGATGTGACCTAGATAAGGGCTTAGGCAGACACACTCATTGATTTAGGTGCCTGCTGGTATCTCGTCAAATCATCCAGCTCTGCCACTGCTGCTCTCGGGCTTACACCTTTGAAAGAAGTCTTAATTGTTCTTGGAGAGTGTGTGGAGCAAAGAGCAAGTCCTGGATCAGGGAGGAGGGAAGCATTCAGCTAGTAGATAGTGCTGAGCGCTGTTCCGGGATCAGTTTGTGCCACCAGAATGCAACAGAGTGAAAAGGTAGAGCTGTATTTGTCAGTGGGATGTTGTACATCACGATAACAATGTAGATGAAACAAAGCGCTCATATATACAGGAAATCCGATTTATTGGACTAAAATCGTACAAGAGTCCTTTGGTGAGTATGTTAGGTTGAATTACTGCTGTTATTTTAGTCATACAACATCAGTCAGACTGCTTCAGGGTCCTACCAATTACAAGAAATTACAGAACTAAAAAGACCCTAGATGTGTGCCTGGGGGAGTACATTTCACCTACAGGCAAAGCATTTTACAGAAGTGTCTTAGTGAGAGCTTTAGTCTTAAAACGTGTATCTCTGCGTGTGTGTGTGTGTGTGTGTGTGTGTGTGTGTGCGTGTGTGCAATCTTTACAAGCATTACAGGATTATTCCCTCCAGAGTTGCCACCAAAACGATCCATAACCAAACAATAACTGATTAATTTTCCTCTAATGAAATTACAAAAACAAATTGCCCCTAAGAGATTAGAGCAAACATTAACATCAAATCAAAGATCAAAGTCTTTTTCTAGCCTGCTAATAATGAAAATGTAAATTGATTTATTATGTCCAAAGACTTGTAAAATACATATATTGCATTGATCCCATAAAAAAGGTCAGTTCATAAGTTGCCCTAAAGAAAAGTTGACAGAAAAAAAAAAAATCCATATTTTGTTTCTGGGGGTGCAGTTGAGTCTGTTTTAATTAGGACATTCTCTTTTTAATCTAAAATCTTTACTTATTAGCCTACTGGGTGCATCAAGAAAATCACTTTGATTTATTGTTATTTGTAGGATCTGTGCACCACAAAGAGAATGGATATTAAATCAGGCTGTGTATGAAAGGCTCATCACCAGAACAGACATACAGTATAACACACATATAAATACATGGAAAGGTGGTGCTAAATGAGAAAAGTACACACACTCATCCCCTGTTTGTATACTCCCATCCAAACCATGTTGTTGAACCGCATCTAAACATCTATCTACTTTTGTTTGTCTGGCATAATATTATCTATGTCAATGCTTCTTCATTTGGCTGTCTCTACTGTCAGCAGCCTGTAAAGTTATGGATGTGATCATTTTGCAATTCTAATAGGCATAAAAGATAGAAGGATAGAAATGCTAGGAAATTAGCTACTACCTTGCAAGTATCCAGAAGGGCTGGCTGGCTGTGTGTGTGTGTGTGTGTGTGTGTTGGGGGGGTGGGGTGGGGGGGTGGGGGGCAGGACTGTGGAGCGAAGGATTGTCCCTCTCACCACGCTGAATTATAGTCGTGTCACTTCCAATCCAGTCTGTCATATTTCAGGCAGAGAAGTCCCAAATCTCTCTGTCGGTGCACATTTGTTCTTCTGCCTCTGCTCTGAAAGCAGAATTCTTTGAAAGTGTCTGGAGAATTGGGTTCTATCTATTCCTCCTTTAAGTCACTAAAGAGGAAAAAGACTTAAACTTTTGGATGTAGCTGAGTTGTAGATCTGGGGTATGCAGGAAATATCAAACTTGGGAGAGCCTGTGATGTTTCTGATGCATCAGCAATGTGCTTTGGGATGGGGAACTCACACCAAGTGGACCTAGGTGATCTGGCAGTGTGTGGGCTGACACCTCAAAATATTATGGGATGAAAGTCAAGATTCCTATTGGTCAGGATACCTGCTGAGCACATGAAACACACCTACGCAGAGATCAAGGTAAAGAGAAATCACCCTGGTGTGTTAATGTGTGTGTGAAAGGGGGAAAAGATAGTGATAGGTAATGTGTGTGTGTGTGTGTGTGTGTGTGTGTGTGTGGGGGGGGGGGGGTATCTAAATGTACTCACTCCTAAAAAAATGAAGCCAATTGCAAAAGCAAAAGTAATTTTAAAAGTTACCTCTGTCCCAAGAGATAGTCAAGTGGTTAGGGCCACTGCTTCTGTCCTTGGATCAAATCCCAAAGAAGCTTTCTCTCCTCTGTCTCCCTCTCTGCTTTCCAACTGTCTAAATAAATAAAAAATGTCAGGTTGGTGAGGAGACTACAGACTCTCCTTTAAAAAAAAAAGAAGTTATTTTCTACCTCTGATCCTCTGGTGTGTGTGTACATGCATGTCTGTTTCCTTGAGGTATTGCAACTTGAGCTTCAAGTCAAATTACTTGCTCAAGTAAGAGTAGCCTACATCTCTAAAAATAGTCAATTTTTTTGTTACTTTCGAACCGAAATCATTAAGATTTTGTGCGTTTTCCAAAATCCTCTCCCCAAAAGTCAACAGATTACCTATTTTGGCATGGTCCTTGGAAATAAATAGATGGATTGTCATTATCCCAAGGTTGGTTGGTCGTCTTTTAGCTTGTATTGTAACAAACAAAGCTGTTGTATCATTATGGGAGGTGAAGTCCTGAATGGCTTTCACTGCAAATACCAGACCTCATCTGTTTTAATTTAGATGCCAAATCATTGTACTCACTACTGAAAAAAAAAGTCTAATTACTTTCCACTTCTGGGCGTATGTGTGTGTGCGTATGCGATAGAGAGTCCTGAGTTACTGCGTATTTTGGTAACAAAGTTGAAACATTACCAGACTTACCTGATATTTTCATCTCTGTCCTAAACTGAAACATTGCACTGTTTCATGGGCATCCATGATAGAGGATCCAGTCAGCATCTTTCACTGATATTATATCACCTGTTTGTGAGGGTCTGGCACCTCTCCTTGGGAGAAATATAGCCTAGTTACATTCATAAACTTTGCAACACATAAAAAAAATAATAAAATCCCTGCCCAAAACTCCACACAGATTGCAAGTGTATGTACAAGCAGTGGTGGAAGAAGTATTCAGATCTTTGACTTAAGTAAAAGTAGCAATACCACAGTGTAAAAATACTTTGTTACAAGTAAAAGTCCTGCATTCAAAATCTTACTTAAGTCAAAGTACAAAAGTATTAGCATCAAAATATACTTAAAGTAGCAAAAGTAAAAGTAGTCATTATACAGAATGGCCCTTACTTTATATACTGCTGGGTAGCTTAACCTATAAAAATATATCATAATTTATTAGTTGATTTATATTTGTATTAATAATCTAAATCTGCAAAGTAACTAGTAACTAAAGCTGTCAAATAAATGTAATGGAGTAAAAAGTACAATATTTCCCTCTGAAATGTAGTGGAGTGGAAGTATAAAGTAGCATGAAATGGAAATACTCAAGTAAAGTAC
This sequence comes from Centroberyx affinis, assembly GCF_046629955.1. NCBI lineage: Eukaryota > Metazoa > Chordata > Actinopteri > Beryciformes > Berycidae > Centroberyx > Centroberyx affinis. The sequence goes on from NW_027280269.1 coordinate 204,194, forward strand.
AAGTAAATTAGTAACTAAATTGTACTTAAGTACAGTACTTGAGTAAATGCACTTAGTTACCTTCCACCACTGTGTACAAGCATGCCTAGTGAGGAGGATGTAATGCAGAATGCAGTTTGATACCACAGCGCTCAAAGGGTGGGAAGGGCACATAGGCTTGTCTTGTGCACTGATCTTGAAACAGAACTGATCAATAAAGTCGCAGCGGAGGATTCCTCAGTTCCTCAGTTTACCTATCTACTCAAGTCGGCGACAACACGATGCCCATGCTGTATTGAGGCCAAAAGTAAATAAGGTAAATTTTTCGTACCATTAATACAAATACAAATGCACACAGGGGGAACTTCATTCAACTGAGTCTAGATCTGTGGCGTGCTTTGCTCTCTAAGAAACACCAGTAGTTCAGGCCATATTCTATTCAAACTGTTGGATAAGAACAACAATATTCCTCTTTATCTATATCTCTATTTATATCTACATCCAAAAATCAAACTGTTGGATAAGAACAACAATATTCCTCTTTATCTATATCTCTATTTATATCTACATCCAAAAATAATCATATCCGCATCTGTTTGGTTTTTCTTTTTTTTCTGTATAAATGCAGACTATTCAGACTCAATAGAGCTCCAAGTGAAGAGGAGCGAACTTTGAGGAGGAGAGAGTCACTTTGTTTTCATTAACTGTAAATTAAATGGCATTTTCCCCGTGGGCTGTGACTTCAATCTGTCCTGATTTATTAGGCTGTGCGCTGCGGGAAACAAACTCAGAGGGAGCCGTGCAACAGATGACCCACCGATCCCATGGGCCAGGTACTTCATTTGAATCAACCGGCTGTGGCAGCGCTGTGCTGTTGTGTGTCCAATGCGAACAGGGGTTATCCGTAATATTGACTGCGTTACTCATTATCAGTCAAGAGTGTGTCTGCTAGGGTGCTCACAGTCAATGAAGTCAGCATCCTATCAAAACCAATACTCAGGAAGATGTCTGGTCACAAGGAGATGGTCCCAGCACAATCACACACACATCTCTCTCTCTCTCTCTCTCTCTCTCTCTCTCTCTCTCTCTGTGGGTTTATGGCTTTTTAATCAACTCTTCTCACCACTACTCACTCTTCTGGTAGAGGCCCAAGGCGAGGGAAAACAAGATGAGGACATCAAATTCAGAGTGCTTTCCGAAACCAAGTTATCACTCCATTCCAATAAAAATGACTCTGAGGAAGAAAAATAATAAACACTTGAAACAGGTTTATACGTGTAATATATTTTCAGGGCAAGAAGTAGTTTAGTATTGACAGGCAAAGGCTTGATAATGCAGAGCAGTTGAGTCGGAAGATGGTTAAGAGAATACACAAACTTGGCAAATAAAGTCTGTGTGATGAGAAGATTGGGAACAAATCATGTATGCTCTTTAGTACACACACTGCTGAAGTATAAGCATAGCAAACTAAATATGTACTAAACACAAAGATCTGGTACTGCAAACAATCATCTGTCAAAAAACGTTGTCACATCTTGCCTACAACAAGTTGACCGAGCAGCTTATTTGCCAAAAAATTGCGCATTCCTTTAATATGGTTGGGAGGAAAAATGACAATATAATCACAAGTGAAGAATATGCTTCTTTGTATTGTATGTGGAAGGTTGGTAGGACCATCATAGCAGAACAGTTTCTTCTTAGCTTCACATAATGTTCCAGGGTCCAGTTTTGTCTTGGCATACATTATTAAGTCAGTACTGAAGCTATATTGTAAACTTTTTCTGCCTTTCCAGCTTCTTTCCTAAAACTACATTGTTCAGCTTTATATAAAGACATCTCATCTCTCTTAATGGACCTTAATAGAACTGTTGCCTGTATTTACAACCTGATTTCCCCACAGAAATCATTGAAATTTCATCTCATCTTGTCTCATCTTTTACCTGTTGAGATGAATACACAGTTGAACTGTGGGAAACGTGCCATGGAATGCTTTCAGCAATGTCAAACATACAAATAGGATAAAATTTCCTTTCATCTAGTTTGTTTTCCATCTGGGTGACTGTGCTTTTCTAGTGCCTTTGTTTACACTGGGAGAGTATGATTTATTTGTGCTGCACATCCACTGAGGCACCGTCGTCTCCCAAACAACAGTGAGTAAGAACAAAGAAACAACTTGAGTTACATACAAATTTAACAAGAAAAGGTAGTAATTAGTTTTGCTGGCTGTCAAATCTGGAAAATAGAGTCTCAAAATATTTATTTTTCCTCCCAGTCTGGACTTCAAAGCACTATCAGGATCCAGTATCCATAGTAAGAGATGCAAAGTTGCCATGAATAGCATCCTTTAAATGTCACTGAGGAGGATGGAGAGAGAGAGAGAGAGAGAGAGAGAGAGATACAAAGCTGAGAGAGCATCAACAGAAAAAAGGAACGCTTGAATAGTAAGAAAGCCTGTTGTTACAATCTGAGCAACAATACATGCCTCCACAGAAACCTCCTCATGAGTAAACCAAACAGCAACTCAAAGAAATAAAAGACTGTGTAAAATAAAAGCACCAGCATCGCTTCCTCATCCATTCCACAAAGGCAGAGCAGGCCCTTCATCCCTCTCACAGCAAAAGAAAAAAACGGAGTATATTTTGCACCATCTTATGAAAAGAACTCCATCTGAAGCCTTCCTGCTGAACAACACTGGAGTAAACCGCTCTGCCTCCGCTCACACTGATCCCATCCTCTTCCTCTATCTGTTCTTCCAGGTCTGACAGCTTGGCCTGACCTTGTACCCAGGCCAGCAGGCACACCATCCTCATCACTAGGGACGTGAATCTCTGCTTCTTAAACCAATTCAATATGACACAGGATGTGAGTGATTCAATATAGGAGAAATTTCTTTGTGCAGGTCAACAATTTGATATGATTGTGTTCATTTTTAATATGATCTGATCTAATCTGATACGATGTAACATGATGCGATATGATGCGATACGATATGATATGATACGATATACTAAGCTATGCTACGCTGTGGTTCAATACGATACGATGCAATACGATATGATATGATACAATACAATACCATGCAATACAGTACGGTACAGTACAATACAATATCATATGACTCAATAAGCTTCAATACGATTCAATGTGATATGATATGGTTTGACTGAGCACCATGAGGAACAATGCAGAATTTACTTATTATCAGTCCTTAGAATTAAGCTTATTTTCAAATTTGATTCTATATATAAGGTGCGACCACTTCAGTGAAAGAGTCCAGATCATGATTTGGTTCCTTAAATGCATCCCAGTCAGTTGTTGCGAGACAGTCACTCAACTTATCTATGGCTACAGGGGACCACTGTCTGATGGTCCTCCTACAGGGGTTTGATGTCCTTATTATGACTCTGGTTGAAACAAAAAACAAAATGTGGTAATCAACATTGTCCATCTATGGAACAGAAATGACAGAAGGAGGCGATGGTGCCTGATGGGGGAATGGCCACACGGTGGCTGGTGCCCAGCCCACACATTGGAAGTTCACTAGAAGGTTCACTAGATAGTATATTCCTCTTGATGGTCAAGGGTGTCTAATAGGGGAATGGCCACACGGTGGCTGGTGCCCGGCCCACACAGTGAAGGTTCCACATAATGTTAGAATGACCTTGGGTAACGCTTGCAGCCTGATTACAAACTAGTTACACCGTAATTAGCGGGCTGTAAAATAAAGCGTTACCTGACCTTGCTTGAGCCTAAGATGCATAGCTTGTATCCAGGATATCGGTGAGGCCACATGGTGGGTGCTCCACTGGAAATTACTAGCTGGTGTCTGGCTCTGTATCTGATGCGGCTTTCTGACCAGTTGTACATTTTACTGTGACACATTATGTACCTTTGTCCCCAGCATTTTATATTTTTAAACTTGATACACTGCAAGAAATATGAAAATCGTATAGTTCGCCCCACCAAAAAAAGAAAAAAGAAAAGATTAGTCCTAACTATATACAGCATCCAAATAGAACCACTGTGGGAGAGTTTCTGTAAATTTAGTGAACCTGATTGCAAAGACAGAATAAAATGCAGGACACAACGTCTTATTTTTTGTTTGTGATTGACATTACAATGTTTTGTTTGTTGCAAAGCAATTGTATCAGTCACTAATTGCAACAACAAAGTACAGAAAACTTCTGTCATGGTGTTTGACTTCAAACGGGTTGAAATGCATGAACACTTCCAAGCTGTTAAGTCATTCATCAAATACTCCCACATCACAGGAGCGCAGCATAAGCTACATCCACATTCACAAAGTGAGGCGGACTAATAATTGCAGAACGTGACATGGAAGGAAAGATGGAAAAAAAAGAAACAGTAATAGAGAAATCAATATTCACAATTTTGACTGTCAAATTAGGTTTCCTCGGTCCAAAGACGGGCGGCACAGTTTGCTAAAGATCCCCTCAGCTTTCACCTGGCCCTGTCTCCTGCACAGCTCGCTGGGGAAATTGTACCACAGTCAGCAAGGGTAACAGTCTAAACTCAGACCATATCAGCTTTGCCACTGAGGAAACCTCCCTCTCCCACATGTGGATGTGCTATGAACAGACGTCATCTCTGTTTGTCACAGTGGCTCCTGAATAACCATCCACTTCAGCCCGCTTCTCTATTGGAGGTTTAGAAAACATACTTCAGCGACCACTTAGCAATGAGTTAGGGCCCAAATCCAAGAGCCACTTGAATGTTTCACCCTCTTCAGTGTGTCCGAACAAAGGCAACCAGGTTCAGCACCTTCTTACTAGTCTGGTTGAACTCCAGCTGTGGGGCACTGAGAGATAGGATGGAGTCCTTTGTTTCCTGCAGATTTCCAACAGGTGGAAATACTGTCAGTAGCAGAAGTCCTCAGTAACACTGGTCCAGCACAGCTGTAGTAACCACTTTCACTGCCTCGCAAGAGGAGCATAGAAGGGGTGCAAACCTCCGCCATGACCCGCTGTACTAACCTGTGGGCAGGTCTGGATGAATTGTAGTACATTAAAAATTTTGCACATTATCTGCTTCCAATTATAATTTGTTACATAATCTGATTACTTGTTGTTACTTCAAATCCAGAATCTAGAACATGTGTGATTAAATGTACAGTTTATTACAATTTTAGATTGTAATTTGCATAATGTCATTTAATCATCTGCATGATTACTATTATTTCAGGATTTGTAAACCTGTGTTAGTTTCTATAATCTGTGCATTGTGTCCACACTGGAATGTATTAAAATTAGCATTTTTGGGAATCCTGTTAATTGTAATCCATCACTCCCAACCTTGCCTGTAGGACTGCATTCACACCGCTGCTGCCTGTTAGGATTCTGCCATAAGCAGAGTGAAAGAGCTGCAGGGGGCTGTTTGTATGTCTACAACCTTGAGCTCTCTATGGGTGTCAGATAAACAAGGAGCAGGTGTATTGTGAACCATTTTCATTGAGTCACATTTTCAGTTTTGTGTTTTCCTGCTCCAGTGGAGGACACCTGAAGAGAGTGCTGCGTATCTCAGTATGTTCTGAAATAGAGAGTCTATGAGGGAGGCCTCACAGTAGCAGGACATAGGTAAACCTGGCCCCAAGAGTCTGGATCTTGATCTGAAATCAGGCTTGTGTTTTCACTCTCAAATGGTGGAGGCTGGGTGGGGTAGGGAGGTAAATTGATCCCAGATTTGATGGAAAAATCCTCTGTTGCTCAAGGGGATCAATCCACCGTCGCCTTTTGAAGACACAGCGACACTGCTTAGCATTCAAGAAGCAGCTCCCTCCGAGAGAGCAGGAGAGTGCAAATAAGAGAGCAGTTCATTTCTATGCCCCCATGGTAACACAACTGCACCCTATCAAAAACCCAGACAAAGGCACAGCGAGAGGGCCTGAGGCGTCAATATCTGTCCCTAAACCTGAACCAGGAGAGCGCTGTCTGCCTTTCTAATTGGCAATCAATCTACACATACAGAAATCTTGAGAATCAAAGACCTTCCTTTCCTTCTTTCCTCCCTGTGAATGTTTCTGGACGGCAGTGGAAAATGGAGGCACCGCGTAAGCAATGGGGGTTCTATTTAAAGTGACTCATGCAAGATAATTAGTGCCACATCATTTTGACACAGATAAAACATGTCAGTGTAGCTGTGCACATGCTGCTCTCCGCTGCAGCAACACACTTTGTCAGCCACATCAAAAGAACAGCAGAGAATGGCAACTGCCATAACAAGTGGTCGTGCGACATTTGACATAAATTTAATGGCAAATGTAATACACAACACAAATGAAGTACAGGGTAGAGGGGGGGATTTTGAAAGTTTTTCCCCAAAAGTTTCAACCATTTGAGGATTGCATTTCCCATCACAGACAAATGATGAAATGTGAGATACATGCACAACTTTAATTTTGTCATCTTGCTGCCACACATGCTCCCCTCTATCTCAGTAAACATGGGGGTGTTAAGCCTCTAACACCCCTCCTTAGATGCAGGCAAGCTTAGTGGAGTCACACATCTGGAGTGGAGTCAGGGCCCCAGAAGCACGCTGCCTCTGCTATAAAGCCAGGACAGTATTGATGCTGATGGGGCTGGAGCGGCCCTGCAGCCTGCCACCTGTATAATCCCCTCTAATACACTCATCGCCCGGGGCTGTTTACTTTTCCATTTGCCTGAGTTACTCTCCTGCACATCCATCACATTCATGAGATGATGCTCTCTCCAGCCACTTGTAGAGTCTGGAAATTCCAGCTACTGACACTTTAGACGAAGTTATTGTACATTATGGAAAGAGAGAGAGAGAGAGAGAGAGAGAGAGAGAGAGAGAGAGAGAGAGGGTTATGCAGTTTGTGTGTGTGTGTATGTGTGCCTGCGGGCATTTTTTGTATGACTACACAGTACATGCGCATTAATCTGTATCTCCTTTCTGAGTATGTATTCTTGTGTGTTTGTATGCCAGCAGTCTCTGCATCCATGTTTTTTTGCGTGTTCACATGTTGCTTCCTGCTCCCGGTGGCCATGGCAGCTGGGACAATGATCTGAAGAGTGTGAAATGAGGCAGGTGCTGTTTATTTCCAAATGGGCAGAGCAGGAGCTGTTCACCACTCCAAGGTCCACTGTTATTACGGCCTGTTGTTTAACAGTCAATAGAGCAGTTAAGTGGCAGTGACTTGCAATCTTGGCTCAGGCTACAATCGCAGCTGAGCTACACAATGTCCTATATCCTCAACACACTTCTCTCCTCACTCGGCTCCCGCCCATATGTGTGGCACACACTCATGGCCATTACCCAGATAAAGGTATGCTAGCAACTGAGCTGAAAGGATTACTTTCTACAACAACTCAACACTTGGCTGCCGACAAAACATCCCACAGAGTCCAAGGGAAATCATTACGTCGGCCAAGGAGCAGAAATGGCCTGTCCCTACTATGTTTGTTGTAAAATTTAGCAATAAAAGGAAGCATAGCTCATGGCTCTTGGCTCTTGCTAACACACAGGGACTTGTTTGTCAAATGAGGTTTACGCAACAATTTTTTGGGAGAGATGAAGGGGTGTGGGTGGCACCGGGGCAGATAGGAGTTTTTCTTATTGAAACATCCATAACAGTTTCTACCCTGAGAAGATGTTTCAGTAAGCAAAACTCCTATCTGTGGCACAGGGAGGAAGGAAAGACAGAAGGAAGGAAAGAATGGAAGAAGGGACATAACAGACTTAAGTGTCTCTTATATGATTGACAAAAATGGGTTAAATAAAAATAAAATACACACAATTCAAATTTGAAAGTTCATAATATCACAACATTGAATGCACCCTCTATAATCAGCGAATGTCTGCACTGTAAGCTTTAACTGTAAAAGAGGGAATCAGACTGAGATATCTGAGTCATAGAAACCAGGAACAACCAGATCTCTAGAATTGTTTTGTGTCTCCTATTCTTCCAGTCAAGACAAATCTCTTCCTCTCGAGGCTTCCACACCTGTGCCAAGACTAGGCTTAAGCAGGCTTTAAGACTGCTCTTGGAAAATCAATAGGGAGAGGCGGGGAGAGCCGATTGCCTGCTCTGTGTCTGGATTGGGTTTCTCTACATCTTCATCAGAGAAGTAATGCATCTAAGTTTTGAGTTAGTAAGCTAGAGCACTCCAGCTGGACCTATTGCACATAAAAAAAGCCCACTTGCATACCACCGCCTGGTATATTAGTGTTTGGAAAATGGGTTCAGTCTCCAGAGCAGGATCACTGTCTTCCACAGCTACCTTTGTTGTCTGACTGGCTGGAGGCTCAGATCCCACCTGGAGCAGAGGAGAACAGAGTAGAGTAGGCCTAAAACTGAGTCCCAGGACATGGCAACACTGAGGAACTACAGGAACGGAACCAATTTCACTTCAATAACAAGCAAAATGAATGCCTGACGAACCTTAAAATATAAAATTCAGCAGCTACAACAACAGAGAATCAAGCATTATGATTCTGGCACAAAGAGAAACAAAACTGAATAACAGGCGGAGTTTAAAGTATTTTCTAACAGATCCTATGTATCTGGTTACCATTTATATAATCATTAGGGATTCCCTAGGGATGGGATGATCTGCTTATTTTAGCGATACAATTCTATACATGATATGGGGTTCGCGATACAATGCAGTAAATAAAAGTTAAATGACAACAAAGTCTGACTGTGCAGAATTATGTTTATTTCTGAGCCACAAATCTGTCTAGCAATGGCAAGCCATCGCATTTGTGATTACTACAGCAGAATAAAATGGAGCTAATATCGCGATTCATTTTTCTGCCTCACTATACGTATTGTCACACTTTTATACTGCGATATATTGAATTTCGATATATCGTCCCATCCCTATTATTCCCCCATTTGGACATAGTGTATGGTCAAGGAATTTACTTTCTTTTAAATCATGCCAACACTGCTAATGGCTACGTGTGAATGTTGCCTCACTATACTGCCAGACCCTGAAGACCACTGCGCTGACGGCAAATGAGGAGTTAGTGGTCCCGCCGGGATTATCATGGCCTCATTTTTAATTATCATTTAACGACATTATAATTACATTTTCATGTCAATGTGTCTCACTAATTGTCCCAGTAGCTTTCAAAGTATATGGTTGGAAGAGAGAGAGAATGCAATTGCTGGGAGAGAGGAGAGAGCTGTGCTGAATATTAAGAAATAGGATATGCATGCAGAGGAAATTGACTACAGAAAGTCATTTAGGTCATTCTCAGTAATGTTTTATTAATAATGTTTATATCAATAAGAATCCTACCCTTTGCTTTTTTTTTTTCAGTGTATCAAATCAGACGGGCCCTCCCAAAGTTTGATTAGGTGTTTCTTTTGGAGTCAAAAGGTGACAGTGATAGCTTATTGAGTGAAGTTATTATAGCTCAGTATGTCGCTCTGTTTGTGTGGTGTTGAGTTAAATAAACAGTGGAGTTGAAAATAGTAACTATTCATAAGCTGCGGCGGACTCCACTGTGTACCATCTGTGGACTGTGTATGCAGTTTATCTGAGAAAATCAATGTGTGTGTCTGGAAGTTGGCTCTGCTAAAGTGTGCACCTGGTAGTATTCATTCACCAAAGACTCACTAGGACCAATTATGATATGAGACATACTCTGAGTGAAAAAACATATCAATCTGGATCAGACCCAGGGCTAACTTTGGTCTCTGACGTGTCAAACAAAATCAGATGAGTCAGCCATTACAGCCAAAGTTTGTAGATTACATGAAATGCTTACACATCTCGACACATCCTCACAACAGCTTCCACTGAGATTCTTTATTAGGATCCCTGTTAGCTGACACATCAGCGACTGCTAGTCTTCCTGGCGTCCACAAACATTCATTCCTTCAATCCACCTGATTTGCCTGTTTTTGGAAAGTGGGAGGAAACACAGGTCCTTCTTGCTGTGAGTTGACAGTGACAGCCATTTAGCTGCACCGCCGCCCCAAGATGTCTCAATCTTTGAGGGAGAGGACACATAAGACGACATATAAGGTGCTTACATGAAGGCCGTCAGTATGGATTTGACGGACAGGGACAATATTGCTGAGGTTTGTGGTGTCCAGATGTGGTCCAGGTCATCCATCACACACTGAGGCTGTGGCGTGGATGGAGAGCTTGTTGACCCTCAGACCCTGGCAGTAAATCCATGGCTGAGATTACTGGCTTCCGTTATCAGGCCGCGCCGCGCTGCAGTCGAAGATTGCACATAAATCTCTTTGAGAAAACAATAAAGGGCTTGTTCTTCTCATCTCAAAGCTTTTCATCTCAGTGCTGAAAAACAAACCCACCCGTTCACACAATTACATACACACACACACACACACACACACACACATACATGGACACACAATCAAAAATGTGCACAAGCATACATAATCTCGCACACATACACACATACACAAATGCACATAGACACACATAATCCCACACAGCTAAAAAGAAGCATAGGGAGGTTATCGATTTCAAAACTTTTAATAAATTAAAGAAAATCACAGACTGCTGGTGGACAAGTAAAACGAAATAACACCTCCATGAAACAGATTAAAAATGTATGAATTTTTGTTAAGGCATAATAGAAAACTCCGTCACACTTTTCATCCTTGAGGCCCTACAGGCATCATTTCAGTGTTGTCGAGTGTACAGACGACAAGTGGCTCTGAAGATGAGCTGCTTACTGGAGCGTGCCTCCACAAATGACTGTAGGATCCTCTAACTGTTGGGATGATGTATGAATGGCCTGATCTGAACTTGATGTTCAGTGTGTTGCCACATCACAGCTGTGCTTCAGGATCACACGCTCACACACACAGACAGACAGACACACGCAGAGCCATATTGACAAGGCCGTCATGTGTCACCCGCACCCACGTGTCTCACGCACCACACAGAACACACACATATACACGCACGCAGCAGGCCTCTCTTCGCCTTCATCTGCTTAAGACGAGGTAGGCTGTTAAAGAGCAGCCAGTGGTGCAATTACATTACTGATTTTCCCTTCCCTGCATGTAAATCACAGCATGGCCATTATGCTGGTGAGTCAAATGAAGCCCTCAAACACTGTGATAATAGTAACTGCTGTCTTTAATTCCATGCTTCGGTCTCAGCACACACACACATACACACACACACACACACACACTGGGAGAGAGATTTTACTGAGCTTTATGTGGATAGAAATCTATCAATCTTCCAAATCTCAAAGCCATTTGATATGTGGAAGGGCATGCTAAGAATGAACTTGTGCTACTTCTTACTAAAATGAAGCGAGCCTATTTCAACAACAGTACAATGAATGTATACATGTATGTATGCTTCTCTGTGTGTGTGTATGTGTAAGTGCAAGTGTGAGTACATGTGTGTGTGTGTGTGTGTTTGAGTGTGTGCAGATGTCCAAATATTGGCTGGCATCTGTATGTTTTCATACATCAAAACCGCCTCCTCTCCACCCTGAAGCCCCCACATATATATGTGTGCACAGAGTCTATTGGGATCCCACAGAGTCAACAGAGCCAGACAGCCCTCCATGCTGTGTGTCTGTCTGCCTGCTAATCCTTGCTCTTCCCTTCCCACCTCCCGAGTTAGATATCAGGCAAATGAAATGAACACACATCCCCAGTCGATAGGCTTCCATTTGAAAGCACAAAGCATTAATGTGAGGCCTCTGTGCACTCCTCCCACACTCTAAGGCAAAAAGCTGAGAAGAGAGGGGTAAAAAAAAGAAAAGAAATGACAACGCGGATCTCCCGTGGGCCGCTAGTCAAATGATGGATTTGTAGTGAGAGAAAGTGCTTCATGCTACACAGAAGCATAAAGATACATTTCGACATCACCTCAGAAATGTGTCAAAGTGCTTTATACCCCAAATATGTTCCCCACTGTTTCTTAAATAATAGAAGACCTCCGCAAGGCTTGAATTCCCTCTTGATTACGGAGCATGAAAGAGTACTAAAATGCAATAATTTGACAATGGCACTAGATTCATAGTGACTCAAAACATAAACATAGAGCTTTTTTTGCCCATAGCATCCAGCACAACTTTATTCAGACATTGCTTTTATTGACATATACTGATATGTTTGCCAGTATGTATGGTGTCATATATAATGCATGCTCATGAATATTTATTAATTCTGTCAAACAGTAAAAACCTTATATGGAGTATGAGTGACAATCATTCAGGGACCAAAGATATAGATGAGCTAGTTATGGACTCAAGCAACAACAGTGTAACAGATGCCTTACTATCTCATCATTGCAGCACATGGACAGAGACTGAGAATTAGCTGCCAGCAAACTGGACTGACTCAAGCCCACACACACACACACACACACACACACACACATACACACACAGGCGACCTCCTACAGAGATCAGGGTTACTAAAGAAACATGGCTTGTGTTTGAGTGTGTGTGTGTGTGTGTGTGCTTGCTTGCTCACAGGCACACCAGAATTTGTGTATTTATGTATTTGTATATTTATATACTTGCACAAAACAGCATGTCCGTACACATGCGTGCTTATTTAGTGGTCTGATGGTTGGGTGAGCATGTTTTAAGGGCATCTGTCTCGCAATATGTGGTATATACTCTGGATATAATTGCAGGGCGGACGGTTTTTGAAGGCTTTTGAAATGGTAGCTTCTCTTGACTGAACATATAACCATCAAAATGATCACCTACTGCCATCAGCTGCTCTACTGATTAAACCTCGCAATAAATAATTGAAGAGTATTGACCATCAGGTCTGTTCATTGATATTAATACTGAATCTGAATACTGAATCCTATCTGAATTAACATTGAAGTTCTATTTTCAATCAAATGCTTGAAAAATTGTCGAGATTCATCATAACTGCCCAGTTTTGAGGATGTGTTAGATATTTTTCATGACTGTACTGTACCATGTTATACTGGTTTCTCCTTACTGGTATGTTATATTGTTAAGGCTAGTGCAGCCTTTGGACGGCTACGTGATTCGGTATGGGAAAGGAATGGCATCAAGCAGGAGACAAAACTGAAGGTCTACCAGGCTGTCGTATTACCAACTCTTCTGTATGGGTGCGAAGCCTGGAGAGTCTACCAGAGTCATGCCAGGAAACTGAACCATCTCCACCTGAGCTGTCTGAGGAAACTGCTGAAGATCAAGTGGCAGGACAGAATCCCTGACACTGAAGTCCTCAGCAAGGCCAATATTCCTAGCATCCCCACCCTGCTTGCGAAAGGCACAGCTCAGATGGACTGGCCATGTGACCAGAATGCCCTGCACGAGACTGCCAAAACAAGTCTTCTTTGGCGAGCTGAAAAATGGCAAGCGAGCGCAAGGTGGCCCCAAAACTCGGTACAAGGATACCCTGAAAGCCTCCTTGAAGAGCTTTGGATTTGACCTGAAAAGCTGGGAACCCCTAGCTCAGGACCAACCTGCCTGGAGAAGAAAAGTCCAGGAAGGTGCAGTCCTCTGTGAGAGCAGGAGAAGCTCCTGTGCTATGTTGAAGAGGCAAGAGCGCAAATCTGCCAAGGAAGAACTTGTGGCTGCACCTCAGAGCTCTACATCCTCCCTGACCTGTCCAGTGTGCCACAGAGAATTCCAGGCTCAGATTGGTTTGTTCAGCCATCTGCACACTCACCAAAACCCAACAAAATGAGACGTGCCATGGTCATCATCAGCTATGATGGGTGAACAAGAAGTGCGTGCTTGCTCACAGGCACACCAGAATTTGTGTATTTATGTATTTGTATATTTATATACATGCACAAAACAGCATGTTCATACACATGCGTGCTTATTTAGTGTTCTGATGGTTGGGTGAGCATGTTTTAAGGGCATCTGTCTCGCAATATGTGGTATATACTCTGGATATAATTGCAGGGCGGATGGTTTTTGAAGGCTTTTGAAATGGTAGCTTCGCTTGACTGAACATATAACCATCAAAATGATCACCTACTGCCATCAGAAAGCAAAGGCAGCTGCTCTACTGATTAAACCTTGCAATAAATAATTGAAGAGTATTGACCATCAGGTCTGTTTGTTGATACTATACTGAATCTGAATACTGAATGCTATCTGAATTAATATTGAAGTTCTATTTTCAATCAAGTGCTTGAAAAATTCCTGAGATTCATCATAACTGCCCAGTTTTGAGGATGTGTTAGATATTTTTCATGAATGTACTGTACTATGTTATACTGGTTTCTCCTTAGTGGTATGTTATATGTTTAAGAATGGGTTTCTGAGCGAGAGAGCACAGATCCTAGCATAAATGTTAAACAACACCCAGTCAATTTCCATTAATGATTTTCCTAGGGCATTAATAGATGAAATTTCTTGATTGTATCAAAGCAATTACTTTAACACAGAGTGAATTTTTAATCTAGTTATTTTGCATTCCAATGTGTGTGAGACGCTGCAGGGTAGGTAGGCAGACATATAAACATAAAAAAAACAACAACAATGACAATGTGAGACAAATACATATGATTAGACATGTACAAACAGAACCTGTTTCAATGGGAAATACTCAAACTTTTATCTCCACAACTGCTGCAAGTTCATATCTTTTTTTCTAATTGTTCAAAAATAAAAGGGCTTGTCGGACACTGTGAGTAGGGTTTGTTATTGGGAGAAAATGAAAAGGAAAGGGAAAAGGAAATGAAAGAAAGTAGGGGAGAGAGAGAGAGAGGGGTGGGGTGGAGTGGGGTGGGGTGGGGTGGGGTGGGGGGAGCAATTCCCATCCCGCTATACCCTGATTAATTAGTTCCAAGTTATCCATGAAAGTAATACGCTGATAAGGCTAGGGACAAACAGAAGCCAATTACTAGTGTTTTCCTGTGAGCTCAGAGCTCCTGAACACCAGCAGCACTGATGGAAACATTTAAGGCTGGGTCTTGCAGGCTGATTGGACAGGTGTTGGGGGTGTTTGTAACCACTCTCTTTGCCTGGCAGCGCACAGCAAGGCTTTTCATTACGGAGCCAAGTACACACCCTTATCAAGCTGTTTTCATCGATGATGGGAGATGAGACCTCGCATAAAAAAGCCATCTACAACAACAGCTGTGATTGAAAGAAACCTTGGGACCCGAGCTGTGCCTCAAGGACCATAAAAATACCCACAGCACATAAAACACAACACACACACACACATACACACATTCAGAAGCAAGACATGTAGATACACATTCAATCAAACACCCCTCACTAAGGCTCTGCACTTCTGAGTCTCGGCAATATCTTGTGATGGTGTGTTTATTCCTGCTTTATACTGCTGTGATCCTGCTGCTGCAACATAGTCAATACATTGATTTGTCCGCCGCCATGCCTCACTGGCACCCTTTGACCCAGGATGAGAGTTTTTCTACAATAACCCAAACAGCTGGATGCCTCAGCCCGCGACATAATTAAGAATCGATTAGCAGCGGAATGATCTGCTAATGGATCATGGTCAAAACCACAGGTTGGGGGCTTTCAGTAGATCTCCACCTGTGTTTTTGTCCATCTCAGGACTCTCAGGACTCTCTTCAGGACATTTTTGAAAGAGCCCATCCATCGTTTTCCCCTTTTCATCATCATTATGCTTTCTTGTAAAACACTATAATCAAGCACAATCATCCACCCTGCAATCAGCCTCTTTTACTGCTTTAGAACACCTTTTCTAGCTATTTTTAGCAGCGGTAGGTATGGATATCTTCCCCATACATCAGTTACGCATGCGTTCTTCTATGTGGCACACAATGGGCCTTTTTCAGCATTGTTGAGGTGAAAGGAAGGATCTCGACAAGCAGGATTGATTTGTCACTGGAGTCTAGCCTCGTAAACTTGGCCGTGCCCTGGGGATGTCAACAAAGCCTTCACGCAGACTGGCTCGCCATTGGATGGGGCTGTCATCGGGAGATAATTGACTGTCAATTGGGGACAGAGACAACAACGTGAGAGTCTGTAGGAAGGCAGTAAATCACTACCTGTCTGTCAGGCGGCCTCGGCTGCCTTGGTCTCTTCTTCATTCCCCTCACTCTTTCTGTCTCTCTCTATCTGACTCTCACTATTTCTCCCTTACCTCTCTGAAGTATGCCAGACTCTTTACTCTCTCTGCCGGGAAGTATCGTCTCATGCCGCTCTCCCTGACGCTATTTACATACCTTTTTGTTTCTCCTTGGGCCCTTTCGGAGGAGTGATTGCTCCATTCACCAGATCAGGACGACTATGAGGCTGATCCCCATTCTAAAGGTCTCTCCCTGCCACCAGCTGATTGCAGCCACTCATGTCTGCTTTGCACAAAGGACAAACAGTCTCAGTGACATTCCCCAGGTTACACACATTGATTCTTGTACATAACTATCCTCTTTTATCTCATCATAGCGGCTCAGTTTGCTTGTGGCATTGAAGCGGTATTCATCCTGGTAAGCTCTATTGAGTGCCAGCTTTTGTCTGTGCTCACAAGCACAAATGCCATGAAACAATCAATATGTTTAACCCACATCCTACCAACATTAACATACAAGGACTACCGACTGGGGACCCCAAGAATAAACAACCATCATAGTAAAATGTTAACTTATTTCTTCTCAAAACATTATTAGTTATGTAATTAATGTCATCTGAAAAAAACAACCATATTATTATTATTTTAGGAAAGTTACAGTTAATTAAATTATGTATTGTATTTCTGACTTTGAACATCATCTTACCTTAGGAAGAGCAGTATTTAGGGTTGTCGACAGAGCACATGAGGAAATCTGTGTCTGCTGGATCTGTGTCTGTCTCCTTCAAAATGACTGACAGAGTGCCCCTACCCCCCCAATAGTGTGTGATACTTTAATTAGGACCCATAGCAAACATGAACTCAATAAATAGTTCCATCTATTAAAACTGCATAGGCGGAATTGGGTGCTTTTGACTGGGGTCCCCCAGGACCCCAATACATTGGTATTTTTAAAAAGCACTAATTAAATCAGAAACAGAAAACAATGATATGAAGTCATTAGGAACAAATTGATTGACAAAGTCATGAAAAATTGGAATGATAGAATAAAGCACCTGTGAGATATGACAAAAAGTATACCTCTGGGGTCTGCGGGCACCCCAGTCGGTAGGATTAAAATACACCAGTTTATGCACTTGAGCTGTAACAAAAGCCTACACAAACTCTCAAAAGTCTCCCAGCTTAACCAGGAATGAAGCGCTCTGTATTACACAAGGCAGCAAATCCATGGGACACATCTCTTCAACTTTGTGTGTCTTTCATGTCCTAATTTGGCTAGAGTGGAATACTGCTGCTAATCAAAGAGATTCTAATGACGAAGCAATTAGCCAGGCTCATAATCAGACTGCTGATTTCAGCTGGGAATATCGAGAGCGTTAACTGCGACCTCCCACAAACAATCTCTTGGTTCCTGGGAAGAAATACTGGTGTACCCATGCATTAATACACAGAGACACCTCAGAGCTGAAGCGGTTGAAACTAATCTGAAGAAAGTCTCTTAGTGTATTGGCATCACCAGCTGATGCTTATGGCTGGAGGACATTATAGGACGACCAAAATCCCAAATCGCTGTACTGCTCTCATTAAACGATGTCCTTTCGTTAAGTTTCTTGTCTCGCCAACATTTTGGTGCGCACACTAAATGATGCACACACTATAAGATTCTTCACATGGATTTTGGTTATGAGGGATCACGATACTCCACTGTCTCGCGAAAACAAATGCAAAAGGTGACAGTTTTCCCTTGACTTGACTGTGCCACATGGAGCTTGACATGGAACAGCGGCTACCTGTTTTTGTAAAAAAGTAAAAAAGTTTAAAAAAGATTCTGTGTATATTTCCCACCTCACCCACCTGGTTTCTTCACAAACTCTCACTGGCTACAGCTGATCACAGCTCTCAAAACTTGTCCTTATACATCTCACAGAACAAGACTGGCGCAGATGTTGTGCTGATAAAATAAAACATGCTTGAAAAGATGTCTGGGACAGCTCAAGGACTAGGCCAGATTGTGTCTCTGACCCGCTCACATTTAACAAGTGTCAGGAACGACTGTCAGCACCGACTAGGCTCCAACATGGGGGGGGGGGGGGGGGCGGTGTCTCACAAACTTGTCTAGGAAAGCTAAATCCCAGCCTTTGTCGTATAGTGTGCACCCGCGCTTAGAAAATAAAGTTGGTCATCTGAAACTTGTCAATACTGTGGGGAGTCTCACGTTTTAAAGTGGAAAGAATTAGTGGAGTGCAGAACAGGTAGAAGTGAGGAGTAGGTGCCCCAAAGAGCGTTGGCTGCAGGGAATGTTCCCACCAAGCCAGGTGTATTGTTAAAGATAATGACAGTGGCAGCGTGTGGGTGGCTGGTGCATTACTCAAAGTGTTACTGTTTCCATTTCATTTTGCCTATAGCTGTGCGGCACTATAGGCCTCATCTACTCTGCAGAGAGAGACTGTAATAAATCTCCCACGGAGAAGCTGTTAACTCAATCAAGCATGAGCACACTGAAGACAAGGAGGTCCAGATGTGGTCCCTCCAAAGTGATGTATTGTTACAAAAAAATCATTAATGTGAGCTTTGTCTGGCTGGAGTCATTAGGAAGTGAAAAGGCCTATCGCTGAGAGCTTTGCATGTCATCACGCATACCATTCAATGGCATTTTGTGACTATCTTTTCATAGAGGAGTGGATGTCAAGCATTATCACTTAGCTAATTGTCTTAGCCAAGTGAGTCATACACTTGATGATACATGTGGAAATCCGCTGCAGTCTTGAGAGAAAGGGAAAAGGAATGATATAATTGACTCTTCTTCACTCAGACAAGGCTCTAGTCTGGTAACAATTACATTCTAAAGTCAGTTTTCCCTTGTAGACATTCACTTGCTCTCTATTTAACACACATAAATTGGTGCTTTACAGTCATAAAAGCAAATGGATGCCCACATTTCCCCTGCAGTGTATCGTTGCTTAAGGCAAACCCTGGTTTTAATTAGGTCAGGAAGCTCTGCAATATACCTCTGCCAGTGTAAAAGGCCTAAACCTCCTTAACTGTAGTCTTGACTCCTTTTTAATGTTCCAGTTAATGAAATAGCAATCTAATCCTAATTACACATACACACTCGTGACATAGAGACTGGCACATCTGTCGCCCATGTGGGAAAGACAAGCTCTGATTGTCTGCACAGGAGGAAGAGTCTTGCTTTCTAAATTCTCTCCATTTTATCGCCAACTGGGGACGGAGTTAGATAAATGCTCCCTATATCCTCGCTAGGGGCTTCTGAAGCCAATTTCTCAGGACTGGCATCTGTCACCAGACGCCCACAGCGGAACTCTAAACAGGTTGCTTTCAGTCGTCCGTTTTATTATTTTTCATCTATACCCTGCTTTTCCTTGTCCTGGGGAAGATAGCTTTTGAATTTCATAGACAGACGCGACTGTGCTTGAAGCATAAATGTTTATTAGGCAGACAGCGCTGAACACACACAAAAGCCAATATAGAGGAAAAAAGAGATTAGTTTTCACTTCTGCTAAACCATGAACCGATGCTCTCTCGCCACAGGCAACAGATTCAAATGACTGTGCGTGTGTGTGTGTGTGTGTGTGTGCACATGTGTTTAGAAATGCACAGTGGTGTCAGAATGTTAATCAGTTGTATTTGAGACATGAATTCTATTATCTATGTGTGCGTTTGTACTCATCTCTAATTTACTTTTCTCTTGTAGCATCTTTAAAGCTGTAATGAGGCTTGCTGTTATATTAATACATTAGTGTGTTTATTACTGAAAAAGACAATTGATACGATTTATTGGGGCACAAATACATGAGACACATACATTACTTTTACATACATTTTTCCCAAGTGACTTATGGCTGAATTTACTGAATCAGTTATCACTAATTAGGTTATATCACCATCAGATGTAGAAATTATGAGGAGATTACACATCTGAAAACCTGACTTGGATGCTGACAACCTGTCTCTATGGATAGCATTTTTTATTTCAAGTGAATGTCAGTTGATTAGGGTTAGTCATGTAAAGATTAAGCATCGGATTAATTGTCAAAAAGATTTAAGCATCAGTCATAAATCATCAGATATTCCATCCTAAGTGAAAAGTAAGCAGGTCTGTAAAATTGAATAACATAACCCGTAGAATTATTCTATTATCAACACTGATAACCGCTTGGTTGGCTTTTTTCTATTTCTTATCTTTAAAAAACCAACTTGCCACTTATTTCGGGCTTTTTAAGTTTCCCTGGAGCCAACTATCTGCTGCTACCAACTGGCTTTGAATAGCTGTAGATACATGAACGCTTTTGTGTATTATCTCATCATAGCGTTTCCCCCTCTCTCACTCTGCTTTCCCTTGCTCGTTTTCCAATTGATAAATAAATCTTTACAGAGGTGTCTGGCTCTCTCCCGGGGGGCTTTAAAATACATAAAATTAGCTCCATCTCTCCCCCTTTCTTTACCTTGCTCACAGACAAACCAACAAGTACAGCAGCGGGATATGTGAAAACATGAAATCCCCAGCTTTTATTCCATTTGAAAGGGTTTTCCTGCGAATACATACTCTTCGAGAGGTGTGCAGGGTCATGGATGGAGCCCAGCAGTGCAGCAGCAGTAGGCTTAGGCTGTACTTTTATAAGAGAGGCGTCCTCTATATGAGAGGTTTTAAGCCAGACATGCATTATTCACTCCCTCTTCAAGACCAGTAATAGCCTGGGTATCTATGGACTGCCTGCATAAAGAAACTGCTGCAGCAAGATAAAAAATGATCCTGGGGCTCTATGGAAAACCTGACAGAAAGCTTATACAATTCACTCAATTTGTACTATTTAATGTAAATGCCCCTTCATGCATCTTTCCTTGACTCGAACGACCACGAACATCGCAAACATTGGTCTCTCAAGAAACTGGCCGTTCCTTCCAATGGCTGAAAAGTAAACACAATTGCTCTCAGGACGGAGAGGTAATATAGTTGTATGACATTGATGATGGTTACATTTGTATACATGTGTGTATCTGTGTTCAATGTGTTGCTGATTTCTTTACAACAAAAGGTGATTCAAATTAAACGGTGAGTTTTCTGGACTACAATTCTCTTAGTTTTCTGTTCAGTGGCTCCAATGTAGCTATTTCCAACTATTTTTCATGAGTAACTGACAAAAGCAGAGTGGCCTTCTTATCAGTGTTATTCAGCAGGGACATCATTTTCTCCTTTCCCCACAAAGGTTTCTCATTGAAACAGATAAGTGAAAATAAACACATCCACAACAAACATCCAACTCTCAAACTTGGAGAGGAGGATGTGGAGGGATAGGTAAAGCTCTACAAAAGGTTTTAGTTTGGAGTTGGACATAAGCTAGTGCCATAAAGGTTTTGATGAGTTCTTTTATGATGAATAACTAGCCTTAGAGACAGCTACGAAACAGGAGCCAGAACAGCCTGGGGCCTGGCTAGTCCTGTCTAAGATGAGAACATTTAGGGAACGCATTATCTGCATGGCTTTCTTGGTTATTTTATGGTTTGGAGCTTGTGAAGCACTCAATTCCCATTCAATAGAAGAGCCAATGGCCACTCTTCACAGCTCCTTTCACATTCAATCTTGCATTACAAATTCATGAGGGCTGTTCAAAACCAGAACCTGTTCATTGTGCTATTTTTACAAAACGGCTGAGTCATATAAGCTAAATGAGACACTTTATCTGAGGTCGCTGTCCAAAAAACAAATTCAGCGCCCCAAGCAATTCTATAAAAACAGAAATTAACATAGCCTCCCTTTTTACAAAACCAATGTAAAACCAAGCCAAAGTCATAAACCAACTCTAATGCAAAAGGTTAGTGAAGTGTGAATATTTGAAAAATGATTTGCATTGTTTCTTATTTTAGAGCTGCGAGGAAATATCACAGAACATGACCTTAGTGGGAGGAGGCGGCGTTCTTGCTTTTCATTTTCTATTTTTCTCAGCTTCATAGCTTGTATGAGATTCTTGCAGGATGCCCCGAAGGCACCGTTTCTCCCCAAACAGAACTCAAAAATATCTTTAAGGGGAGTTTGAAACCTCTGGGCAACTATTCATTACACTCCCCAATCTTCCATTTGGCAGCTTGGGAGAACAATATGATTCTCTGCCTGCAAAAATTCTGTAACCTTTAATATCAAATTCTGTCTCTTTCCATTCCTGTCTCCTTCCTCTGTCTTCAAAATACTGTGCAGTCTTCACCGCAGCGGAAAACAAGACCGAGAGAAATGTTTAGTGCAATGAAAAGAACGGCAGCTGAGAAGACTCCAGCTCAGAAAGCAATCAATGAGAGACATGTGGCATGCAAGCTATAATTAAGACACCAACTCTGATGCAATGAGAGAGGTGTTATAGACCCCTGTCTGCTTAATCTACCTGTGAACAGTGTAATTGGAAGCTTTAAAAGCTCCAGTGGGTTGCAGTGTTTATCATGTGTGGGCCAGTGTAAGAGCTTTGGAAGTGGAGGTTTCCCGCGTATTGCACCATCCAAGAGTGAAATACAATAACCCATCTCAAAAGTTGGACTTGGAGAAAAAAGGACTGCAGTCTAGCATGGGAACTTCCAGTTTGAAATAAGAGATGATTATGATACACTTCTTTCTTTCCTTCTTTCCTTCTTTCTTTCTTTCTTTCTTTCTTTCTTTCTGTCTTTCAAAAAAATACAAACAACAACAAAGCTGGCCTCATCTCTCTCCCTTGATAATCTTTGGCATTGTCCGCTGATGCAGGCAAGAAATAGTTCTTGAAATGATAAGAAGTGAGATGAGAAGAACTGGGGGAGTTGTTCTGAGTCAATGTCAACACTAAAAAAAAATAATAAAATAAATGCTACCAATCTTAAATGACTCAAACCTTGTGATCTGTTGTGTAACCATACAACAATCTTTTCTGAAAATCTCTTTTCTGAAGCATTTATAAACTCACAAATAGTTTTTTTAAGGAGAGAGCATGTGCAGCTCCTCTCACACAGCATCAAATCAGACAGAGCACCAGAGGATGAGGCTAAATATTTCCCTGCTCTCTGTCTTGTTTGCTCAGGCAAACCCACTGAAAGCTGCGATACACAACAGTGTTCTTTTGATCTTTCATGCTTATTAATTCAATCTGCTGCTGTGTCTGGTGTTGAGCATCGCCTGCTTACCATATTCTGGCGGAAAAGTGGAGCATGCTCTTATGTGCATTGTTTATGGGAGGATATTTCAACCCTGATGACTAGGTAAGCTGTGATGAACATTGTCTATTGTGCTGCAGGACGTTCACTGACAAAGACATCAGCTTCTGACTCACTCAAACTCCTGAAAGGAGAGCTCTTACCCAGCTGGTGCTGCAGTCCCACCCACTGCACTTGCATAAACACCAGCACCACCCGGCCGTGTTAAACCTGCAATACCCACATAAGTACATTGCACACACACATGCATACAAGCGCACACCCTGGAAACTCAGCTCAGACACAAAAGGATTGGACTGCATGCTAGGGTTTAGTCCATTCAGGAAGAAGCGCTATGGGATGGTTTTGTGACAAGAGCCTCTCCTGTTGTAGATAATAAGACACATACCTGACACACACAGAAAGCCTAATTGCTGCTTTGTTAGAGTGTGACTATCAATGTGACAAGGCACAGTGTGAAATCTCATTTTGTGCTGTATCTGGATGGTTCGGTGTGAAATGTTGAGCTGAGTAAGACTCAGATGCATTTACGTTCAATAACAGCGATGGTGACACACCTCAGAGAAAGGTGCTCTTTCCTGAACCCAGTGATGAGAACAGTGAAGCTACACATTTCAGAGCTACTCCTCCATCGCTCACTGGCAAAAACACCCACACTTTGTGACTCAGTCCATGTTTGCTTTTGCTTTAAGAACAGCTCAAGCATCTCAATTATACAGCAAGTTCTTTCAGGTCATGAGGGGTTTTTAGGATTGTTATGCATTTGCACCAATACAAAACCTGACTATACACCTTCATGTTATATAAACCACAGAGCAAGAAGAGCTTTGCTTTTAAGAAAGGTCATCCTTCCTTTTTGCTTTATTTTTCATTACATTTGAACATTTCTTTATTTGCACTATGTACATGTTGTCTTCTCACAAGATAGGAAAATCCCAAACCATAAATGGAATCAAAATAAATAGAATTTTCTTTAATTTTGCTGAAGAGCACGACACAAAGATAACACTATCACCCTGGCATTGAGGAATGCATTCAGCAAACGTCTTCGTCACATGGATGTGTACATCAGCCCATTACAAAGAGGAGAAACGGCATCGACAACCACATACTGTTGTAACACATTGCACAATACCAGGTTGCCAAAAAAGCCAGATAAAAACACATCATCTGAATGACACACTACATAATACAAAGCATTTTATCATTATCAGCAATGAAACTTCCCTCAAAAGATGAAAACAAACATACATTGTCTTTCAGTATAGTTACAGTGATGGTCATGATGTGTGTGCACACTGACACTGAATCAGGAGCCCATGGGTTTCCACTGGGACATGTGGTCAGAGCAGGGTCAGAGTTTATAAGGCCAAACATATATAGTAACCAGGAATAACCAGGGCTTCAGATGATCAGAAGCAGAATGAGGTAAATCCTACGGCCCTACACAAAATACCTGGAAATCAATCAGTATTCAGCACATAATGGTTTTATCTGACCGCCTACTATCACAAGACGACTGGATGTTTACTGACAAGGGGAGTCAGACAGTGACTTAAAAGAGAAGTGTGTATTCTTAGCTGCAATTTTATTTATTTAAGCAAAGCACACAGTAATTTCCCCATGTGGAGAATATGGGAAATGTTCACTCTTCATTAGCACAACAGAACTGTCTTCCATGTTTATTTTAAATTGTTCACAGAGCTGAGGATGTGTAAATGGATTGTTTACTTGCGGGGTTTGACAGCAACAGCAATGAGCAAAGTGGCTTATTAGTGAAATTCGTTTGGTTGTGCTATTTTGGGGCTATGCTCCAGAGAGTACAGATTCTTTCAGAAAAAGCCATTACAGAGAGCTAATTGTGCACCATAAATGTCAGGTATGACTAATGCAAGACCTGTTCAGGGAAACTAAGTGTATAATGTCACCTTTGGAGGCTTCACTGCTTGCACTAGTCTGTGCTTGGCTTATCATCTACAACATAAAAAAGCCTAAAATCTCAGTAAATAAGAAGTCCTTTGTAAAGTGGAGTCAGTAGGTCTGCAGTTGAATGAATCTGAAATTCTTGAAATTGTGTGTGGAAACATAAGTTACAGAAAATAAACTGCAACCTCTCAACACTTTATTACTTTGAAATGCTGTGTGTCAGTACTTGAATTGCGGGATGTGGGTTAACGTATTGCACAAAATATGACCCCCTTCACAGTTTGATCAATTTTAATTTAAGCTTTTTATGACCTGACAAGAAAAAAAACGAGTTCTGAAAGGATAAGCCAATCAATCATGCGTAGCAGTATACTGCTGGCATAGCTACAGTCATGCAAAGACTAACTGATTACCACTAAATTCAAAACTGTCAAACTGCAACACTTTGTTTATGTTTGCAACCCTGGAGGATGTAAGGCCCGTCTCTTTCTGACAATATCTACCTGATTTATAACTACATCGGTTTCGCTGGTGTGAGCCCTACATACTGGCGCACAAGAGCGCCACGTTTGATATCGACTTCAGACTTGAGATTGAACATTTATACATTTTCTCTGCCTTGATGCGAATTGGTAGCAATGTGAATGACAGATGCTTCATTTCATATTGTGCTGCCGCCAGACACAGCAAACTTTTTTTTGGGACATTGGACAGGACAATTGTTCCCCTGAAATTCTGACCATCTGGCCAACGCACATCTGTGCTTTATTCCAAAGGCCAAATGAGCATTCCTTAAAGCAAGGTTAATGAAGGTGAACACGAAAAGACAAACATTACTGTAAAACAAAACATGTTTGAATGTATGTAGGCAAACCATATCTGGCATGAACAGACTTTGTTAGATTTCAGGTTACGTCTTTGATGGGTAGACAGTGATACCTTTGAGATAAAAACACAGCGCTGCTCCATTGCTATATCTACCCAGAGCTAACTAGTAAGCCTTTTGAGTTTGATTCATTTAATTCATGCCAGTGCATTTGGTTCAGTGAGAAATAAATATAAACACCCTTCGTCTCTATTTGATAGCTGTCATTTTTTTCAACCTTTCAAAGCTCTATTCTTTAATCATGGAATTATTATCAGTAGTTCTGATAGTTGTTTGTTTTTACTAAAGTTCCTCTGTTCCTCTGCCAGGATTTATGAAACTGTGGGTGTGGTCGTCTCTTCTTCATCTCTTCCAGTGTGAGGCAGTCAGCTCAGAGACGAATGCAGTCCTCCTGTTCTGCGTGGATGGAGGGTGCTCGGTTAACTCTCTGTCCATTAAAGAAAGCATTTGGCGGCGAATTGAGATGAGAGACAGGACTCCGAAGAAGGTCTCCAATTTTAATTGCAGCTCAGATGACATGAATACAGATGGGGAGGGACGTCGCTTAAGAGTCATTTTTGCATTGAGTTCTAACCCTCTGCTGTGGTGGCGTCCTTTGAGGATTGCTTAAGTTCCAGTATGTTTTTTCTCAGTCTTTTTCTCCTCTAGGTTTCTATAGGGGTCTTGGATGTTAAAAACACCCCTGAGATCAATGTCAAAAGTCAATGGGATGCAAACTGGGCTCCAACATGGAATGCTTCCATTACTCAACCCCACTCTCTAGCTCAAAAAAAAACTTTGTCTATCCCCATTTCCCCCTTTTTCTCACCCTCTCGCTTTCCCCTCCATGCTTGACCTCTCTCCAGTCACTGTGGCTAATCTTGGCAGACAGAGGGCCTGTGGGGACGGAAGGTTGGAAAGAGAGGAAGGTGGAGGAAAACTGTACATCCCAAAAAAACTTTCCTCAGAATCTGCATCAGCAGTGCTGTCCCCAGAGGGGTGTCTCTCTCCCTCGGCTCCCTGGCGGTGTGGCGGGAGGGTGCTGCTGCTATATGTGTCCTGGTTTAGAAAGGTAGGCGATGAGGGCTACCACCACCCCCACATACACGCCGGTGCCTATAGTGATGGAGAGGGCAGCTAGAAACAAAGCCCGTCGGGAGGCAATGTTGGCCAGCGGGAAGTCACCTTTATTCACCGCCTTGGTGGTCTGGAAAAGAGAGAGAGCAAGAAAGAAGAAAGTAAGGAGTGAGATACGGAGGGATCCAAGGAGAAAGAGCGACCCATTTTCCAAAGGAACGATAATTACAGAAGCTATTTGTTATTTCCCTGGCGATGTGAAGAAAAGGGATTGGAATGGGAGGATGGGGCCATTGACTGAGAGGCACAATGGAACCAAGGAGAGCTTGTCATGTATTGTAAGACTAAAAAATGTCAGCGTAAAAATGTCAAGGATTTGAGCTTATGGTCATATCAAAGGCTAGTGCTGAACGATGAACAGGAGATGACTTACGTGGATGTGTCATAAATTTCATTAAATTAAATTAAAAAAAACACAACAAAGAGCACATTTTATCAGACTAATTAATGAAATAGAATATTTCAAAGGACTATGAAAAGTACATTTTGTTAAACAACATCATCAAAAGACTTCAGCAAAGACTATACTGACAAGTGAAAGCTCAAACGGTCAAAGAACTCTTGTAAGAACTGTTAAAGTTAAGAGGTTCATTCAAAAAGTAGGTGTGCATATGCATGTGTCCACATTATTTGCAGGCACATGACATGTGGGCCTTTTTTTTTTTTTTACTTATTTTTGCCAGGAGATGAGTCCTTTGCCAGCATATCTTTGCTTGGCAACGGCCTAGTTATATATTTAAGAATGTGCCTGGCACATTTATGTTGGTCTGGCGGTCACGATTGAGGCGCGGTTCACGTCCCGCTGAAGCCAACTTGCCAGCCGCTCCAAAGGTGTGGTCTGGCGGTTAGCGATAGAGGCTTGTTGAAGAGGTGGTGGTTAGTGCAAAGAGATGCAAACCCGCCAGCCAGTCCAAACTATCAAAATTAACTAGAAAAAAAAACCACTAATAAAAGTAGCTTCACTAGCTGCTTTTCCTGAATTTCAGAATAGTTAATTTTGATAGTTTGGACCAGGTGGCGTGGCGGCTAGCGAATGCGGTTCATTGAAGAGCTGATGGTTGGTACGAAGAGGCGCTGTTCGCGTCCCGCTGAAGCCAGCCTGCCAACCGCTCTAAAAGTGTGGTCTGGCGGTTAGCAATGATGGTTCATTGAAGAGGTGGTGGTTGGTACGAAGAGACCCGGTTCATTGAAGAGCTGATGGTTGGTACAAAGAGACGCAAACCCAGCACCCAGTCCAAACTATCAAAATGAACAAAAACAAAATAATAAAAACTAATAAAAGTAGCTTCACCAGCTACTTTTCCTGAATTTCCCCAAGGGCATTAATCTTATCTTAACTTATCTTATCTTATCTTATCTTATCTTATCTTATCTTATAGGTTTGTAGGCCCTTGTCAAAGTCCACAATAAGAGCTTTACCAGGGGCTCCAGGGACCGTGCTGGGTGCTGCTGCTGCAGCAGTACTTTTAAGCCAGGTGGTCGTAGTCAGTAGTGGCAAGCAACAACACTGCTGCTGCTGCTGCTGCTGCTACAGCTGCTGCAGCAGTACAGGCCTAGTAGTGGTAGTTCCAGTAGTTCTCATTACAGATATCTGAAATATTTTAAAGTAGCATTTTGGCTAGTCATAATGTAATGAGAGATATTGTAAATTAGTATTTAAGCATTTAGCATCATTACATTACGACTAACTGAAAAGCTAATTTAAAATATCTCTAATTACATTCTGACCTGTCAAAAAGCTAATTTAAGATATATTTTTTTACATTATGACTAGTCAAAATGCTAATTTAAGGTATATTTTTTTACATTATGACTAGTCAAAATGCTAGAGGTATCAAACACAAGGCAGAGTCCAGTTTGGGATGAGGTTGAAATGTTGAAATTTATTGAAAAGGTTTGACTGTCTGTACATAGACCCCCCTGCCCCACCAGAATATAATTAGTGCTCTGCATCTTAGCTCGATGATACTCACTAAATGCACTGCTGATAAACATACAAGCTAGAGGTAGCAGTTTAATAATTGTGATTGGGGCCTCCGCATCAAAGGAAATGTCATTAGAGGCTGTGACTTGGACACCCATAATCATAAACTGTGGCCTACGAGCCTATATCTGTCAGGGTCCTGCCTGACTGCACATTTCAATTGCAATTTGTGAAATGTTGTAAAAATGCATTGAACACGGACACGGTACTTAGAATATTTTGGGGCCCCATGTGCCCTGCATGCCCGGTCAGTGATACAGGCATGATTCCAAAGTTTGGAAAACAACAATGAACAAATGAATAAACTCCAGGTTATTACAAAGTGCTCTTGAAGAAAAATACCAAATGTCAAACAGAAAAGAAGCCATGTAGAGCTCCTGTATCTTCAGACACTGTTGCACAGAGAGGGAGAGTAGATAAAAAGCCTTTATTAGAATATGGGCATATCTAGGACAAAGAATTAAAAAAACGACCAGGATCTATGCCCTGTTGAAGACCCTGTTGGTCGAAACCGGTCTGTGTTTTTAATTAATTGTCCTAGATATGCCCATATTCTAATAAAGGCTGTTTATCTACTCTCCTTCTCTGTGCCAGAGTGGCTGCAGACAGAGCTGCATGGCTTCTTTTTGTTTGACACGATCACATCTGTTGTTTTTGATCATGTAAAAAATCTCGACTAAACATCCCTTCTAAACAACACTTTCAGTCTCCATGAAATCTTTGAATTAGGTGGGTGAACAAGACCAGATCCTCCATGTTTTTCTTCTCTGCTTGTTATAAACCCCATGTAGCTGGCCTTTTGCCCTGCCATCTCCCTCTGACAGCTCTCTCAAAACTGGTTGGAGACAGAGACACAGAGCCACAGCCGCATAAGCTTTCACAGCTGAAAAACCCGTAACACTATAATAACCATCACCAATAAATGGTGAAGTAATCATTATTTAATCATCATTTAATGTTAACTAATGTTAACTACTTGATGTTTAGTCAATTTCCTAAATAGTTTAATCATTTACAGTGTACTTTTAAGAAATTAAATCAATGATATTTGATTGCCTTAATTTATTTGTTATTATGCAAGTTAAAACAACATTTAACAACATAAGTATATATAATTAATGATTAACAAATTATTTGTAAAACATTTATAAAGCTTTATGTGGGCCCCTATTATAAAGTTGTAACTGATGTTTAGAATGCTGAGTAACAAGTTATTTTTAAACATAAATTAAAATGACTTGGGGCCCTTTTATAAAGTTGCATCTGAGCACCACTGAAAAATGCTATGAGATAAGTATAAAAAATGCAACCACAGAAGAATGAAAAAAAAAGAACAAAAACTAATACCAGATGAAAGTGTTATATTGCTCAGTTTGCTCAGCATTGTTCAGTTGTTGTATTGCCTTTTTTATTCCATCTCTCATATATAATGATTACATTTGGGGCGGTCCACCCAAGTAAATTTCTGTGTTAGCTGTATTTCAGATGCTGTGACACACTAACGACACATTAAGATTCAGTGCTGTCAACCAGAGAAAGCATGTTGGTGAACTACAGTGACCATAATTCATTGCACACAGCGCATGGTATTGGTCAGACAGTCTGTGCCGTACTGAACAGAGAGGCAAAGTTTGAAACAGCCTGTTTCCTCTGTTCTGTCTATTCCAATAATGATGGACTTGATGTTGTGTGTTTGCAGCCGAGTGGGCGACTGAGTTCAGGTGTCTCGAGGTCTTATTCATGAGTGAGGGTAAAAGGGATCGTGACTTTGAGGTGCAGCGGCTGCAGTGATGTGGACGTCGTATCGGACTCTGGTGGGGAAGAGAGAGCTGAGCAACAAAGCACCGCTCCTGTTTACCGGCTAATCCTTGTTCCGACCCTCACCTGTGGTCACAAGCTCTGGGTGAGATCTCAGATACAAGGGGCCGAAATGAGGTTCCTCTGCAGGGTGGCTGGGCTCACTCTCGGTGACAGAGTGAGGCACTTTGGAGCGACTGGGAGGAGACCCCAGGACACACTGGAGGGACTACATCTCCCAGCATGCCTGGGAGCACTTGCAGGAGGAGATGGCGGAAATTGCCCTGTTGTCACTGCGATCCTGACCCGGATAAATGGCTAAAAAATAAATGGGTGAATGGATTGGATGTTGAATGCTGAGGAGGCAACTCATTTCTTATTAGCTGTATGCTATACTTGCTACATGTTAGTATATAATAGTCGACAAATGTTGCAGTAGCAAGTTAGCCAACGTTAGCCTCATTAGCTTATAGTTAATGGAATACGATGCTGACCTCGCTAAGTGAAATGTCAATAAAAATGCAGCCAAAATATAGTCTACATATATGCAACTGAAAACCAGCATTAAGTCCATCATTATTCAAAAATATTGACCAGAGGAAGAATGAACAGTTCACACGCAGCACCCTAAACCACTGAATAATCATACTATAAAGCAAGGAATCTCTGTCTGTCTCTCTGTCTGTGTGTCCGTCGCATATCTCGAGAACCGTTCGTCTGATCGACTTCACACTTTGCGGGTGTATTGCTGGGGACCCAAGGAAGTGCAGTGTCAGATTTGGTGCAATTTGGAGACGCGACACGTTCAATATTAATAAACATTGAATAAACAAGCGAACAGCACTCTGTGCAGCAGCGGCGCGAACGGGCACTGCACTAGTAAGTAATGATTTCACCATTCACCATTTGATTCACCATTTATTAATGATGGTTATTATAAAGTATTACCGCAAATTTACACATGCAGCCTTTCTTCATTTTTCTAGCCTGTTTTTCTTCACTGTCCAGTCGTTTTTCTTCACTCTCCAATCGTTTAATTAGTGCAGAAACAGTTTTAGGAGCCGACCAAGGCAAAGACACACACAGACTCATCAGACAACCTCCGGTTAAGGTCAGAAAGCAAATCTAAACAAAGGAAAAGTATTCAAGGCAGGGCCATTAGCTTCCGTGTCAATACTGTAATTATTGAAACAAAAGCACCGTTATGGAGGTCTTAGGGGAAATTAGCTTCGAGTTTGCTTTCAAAAAGAGACGGAATACATACTCCTTTTGAGGTTGTATTATGCCCCTAGCAAGGTCTTGTGGGAGAGAGAGAGTCTTAAAAAGAGTCTTAATGTGACAGTGGACAGCTTAATTAAGTCTCTCCATCACAGGAAACCGAGTGGAGTTGAAGGGCACAAGCTCAAATGGTGAAGGGACTGTTATTTAATTTCTTCAATGAAGGCATTTGTTAAACACACCATAATTGATTAATCAATCTATTGCTCTGCTTCACACCAATAATTAAATCAAAGCATGTTTTGGGTCTCCCTGAGGACTACGGTTTTGAAGGACTAAATGTAATGCTAATGTGGAGAGAATAGATGAGAATAGCCAGGGTGTGTGTGTGTGTGTTTATGTGCACACGCGTCTCTCTGCGCGCGTGTCCGTGTGTATGTGTGTGTTACAGTATAACACAGCGTATATGTCAATGTGAGGATTTTTCCTTGAGTCCCCTTGAGACGAAAATGGTTAGACGCATTAGGGCTTTATCTCCACAACCTTGACAAAATGATTGAAATGTGGTGTCATAGAAAAAGATAACATCTCAGACTTAGCTGGATGGAGACTCATTTTGAGATGCGCTCTCGGAAGTCAATTCAGCACCCTTAACAGGTTTTTCTTCCAAACAAACAACGCACGCAGCCCCAAATCTCTCTCTCTCTCTCTCTCTCTCTCTCTCTCTCTCTCTCTCTCTCACACACACACACACACACATACAGTGTCTTCTTAGCAGACGTCACAATAGTTAGTTCATTCATTTCCATCCATTATGACGACTTGTGTGTGCTGTAAGATAACTTCAGGGGAGTCTTATTTGCATAATCGTGAAAGCAATCACCACGGCTTCTCAACTCTTCTAGCACAGATGTCTCAGAGCTGAGAGAAACATTTATCAGCATCTCCAAACAAAGCACTCACCCCATTAGTGCCAATAATTGAAACTCAATTCCCCTTCCCAATCTAATGCTCAAAGCTAATTCTCCCCAGATATTCATGGTATTCAAGTCATTATCAGTTCCGTGTGTGTGTGTGTGTGTGTGTGTGGGAGGTGATTGCCGAATCCTAAAACTGCACCACAGAACTTTTTACCACAGAGAGTTTACGCAGAATGTAAGAGATGAGAGCGATATAAAGGAGGTAAAGCGGCGCGTTTGTATGCATTTGTGTGTGTGCTCTCGTCTGCCTGTGTGCACACGTTCCTCTTGTCTGTTTCGGTATCCGTTTCCTCAGTGACACCCACACTCAGCTCTCTCCTTGGGATGCCAAGCGTCCTCTCTGTTTGACTAGGCCTGACCTTCCAACGGGAAGAAAACACTATCGATCTGCCGTCCACTGACTCTATTACAGTCACTAACCTGCTTGTTTGTAAATGTCCTCAAGAGTGAGAAGCGAAGCTGATGCGCTATAATTTCTAAACTTTCCTCGTCGGCTCATTCTGCTGCCGCTGCAGCACCGCCTGTCAAATCCAGTGATGCATCTGATTAGAGATTCCTGCATTCTCTCTTCGTGCAGAAGGTGCAGAAGCGTAGAGGTATTCAGTGCATGCAGATAATCAAATTTGAGTCCCTTTTCAGCTAAAAAGTCACAGTATCCATGCGTTAACTCCTACTTGGAGCAGAATTAATTCATGTAGCTTTGGGCTTCTTGAATGACTGAATGAAATGAAGACCGGCGAAGTGGGTTATTGAACTATAAAATGAAGCACTCCCAGACTCCCACCATATCTTATCCTGACAGCTCTGGTCTGCACTTTCTAAAGGAGCGAGATTGGCAGAAGAGCCATCCATCCCTAAACACAGCCATCACTTCCCCATAATTACCCAGGAAGAATCAAATTAGCTGCTGACAAGATAATTCACTGACTGCCTTCATCTGCCTCGGACTACTCACATCCACAGATAAGACAGCTAAATGCTCTAGCCTTTGATAAGAATTTATAGTCAAAGACAGAAGACCAATTTACTGAAAAGCTCAACAGTTGTCTTTCTTTAGTGTGTGTGTGTGTGTGTGTGTGTATGTCTCTGCATGTGTGTGCTAGTGATGGCCTTTTCACGTGTAAGTAAGAGAAAAGTAGAATTGATTGGCGGTAAGACCATTTGAGATGCTGCATCATCATCATCAGAGTTGCTTATGTACAGTATTACCAAGATGAGGGAAAGTAGAGTCAGACTCCATTAGACGGCCCATTATGTGCAGTATGCCGATATTACTGGCTAACAACATATTGATTGAGGCTTCAAAATTAACAGTGTTGCCCTGTTGTACATTGATTGAAAGTCGCACACAATTCCATGGGCTTGTTCTCTGTGGGAAAGAAATGCTGTCATTGTGAAGAAGGTATGAATCTCCACTTTTCAATAGTTAAAACATACATTGCATATTTATTGCTGGTGTTTACAGGCCACATAGGGTTTCATGAAACACCTTGGTGAGTGTTGTTTTGACATATAAATTATACACTGAGGCACTCAACAAGTAAAAGCTCTGATGTGGTGTGGTTTGACATGATGTGGTTTTTCAGATCAACACGTGAAATATCTGTCATGGTTTTACTTGAAGTGTTTACATGCTACATGGTATGAGTCTTTATCTTTAAATAAAAGTAAAAACCTCAGGCTAGTGCTGAATGCCAAGCTGTTACCCATCTTTGGATTTATCACACAAGCTCTGGATCACAGGTCTCTCACACGCACACACACAGAGAGGAAACTTAGTTGCTTGAATTCTTGACATTATAAGTCAACAAATGTATTTGTGTACATGGAATGAAGCCAGAAAGACAGCTTCTTGTTAGACAGGCAGTTTGTATGAAAAGCCTTCTGTTTGCTTTGTGTTTCAGATAGAATGTGGACGAGAAAGTGAAATACTACAGTAGGGCTGCAACTAATGATTATTTTCATTATCGATGAATCTATCGATTACTTTTCGATGAATCGATGAATCATTTAGTCTATAAAATGTCAAAAATAATGGCAAATGCCCATCACAAGTTGCAGAGCCCAAAGTGATGTCCTAAATTTCTTACTTAGTCTGATCAGCAGCCAAAAAACCCCCAAAGTATGCATTTTATAATGATATGAAATGGAGAAAAGCAATTAAATCTTAGCATTTGTGAAGCAGTAACCAGCAAATGTTTGGTATTTTTACTTGATAAATGACTAAACGACTAATTGATTAGCAAAGTTATAATCAAGTAATTTCCTATCGATCAACTAATCGATTAATCGACTGATCATTTCAGCACTATACTACCCAGCAAAGTATATTTGTCCATTCAAACACTCTGTTGACCTTTGTAGCTAAATCTAGATAACATTTGCTACATCATCATAATAATAAGATTTAATAGATTTAGATAAAGAATTAGAAATGTTATATTCTGAAGGACAAATGTTTTTGTATTTCATGTCATGTTTTTCTTTTTTTTCAAATTCTGCTTTTCAAACATCAAAATTCAGATTCAAAGAGGCTGTTTGATGTTTCTGAGAACTTGAGCGGTGTCTTAAATCATGTTTAGTAAGTCGGCACACCTGTAATTGGGGTTTATCTTCAATCCCCTTGAAAACACCACTAGTTCAAAGACCCACTCTCGTCTGAGTACTTCGAGCACCTCTCTTCTTAGAGTTTACAGGTAGAGCCTTGAATGTGATTTATAAGCCCTTCCTAAAGGTGGCTTTCAACTTGTTTACAGAGCATTGGACAGCCATTAGACATTGGCCTTGAGTTATTGATGGGTGCCTCAGTGAATAAGAGGCCTTGAGTTGGTGGTAAGAGTCAGCTGTCAGTGCTCTTTTTTACGTGATAGCCCTGATGTTTGGGTGATGTGTGTGTATGTGTGTATGTGTATACTATATACTGTGTATGTGCATGTACACTATGTGTGCGTGCTTGGTACGCGACCACGAAAATGCGTGTATGTGTGTGTGTACATGCACCTGTTTTATGTTATAACCCGACAAACAGATGCTGTGTCATTCATGTGACAGACAACAACTGTGTGTGTGTGTGTGTGTGTGTGTGTTTGCGACCTTACCCCCTGTGAGAAGTAAAAGGCTGCTATTCCCAGCGGCCAGAAGCAGCAGAGCATGGAAAAGATGGCCAGACCCAGGTGGTCTCGCGGAGGGACGACTATGAAGTTATCCTCACTCTCACTGTCACTGGAGCAGTCTGTCTGCAGAGAGACAACAGCAACTCAGTTCCAACCACAGTGACAAACATTATGTTCCGTATACAAGGTCAAAACTCTAAGTCTAATCAGCTTTATTTATCAAGTACCTTACGTGTACGAGCAGTGATGTAGTGTTAAGTGAAGGTAGGTATGCTATGACTGCTGTATTTTCAGAAAAGCATAATCTCACATGACTCAGCAGTTTGACACTACTTATTATGATGTATTCTAGGGCTGGGCGATACTTCAATATTATCATTTATTGTCTTTCAGTGGAATCATATTGTGATGATATGAAGATTGTGATACTGTGATACACAATTCTGTTGTCTAAATTGATCATAACCACCAAATTATACTTAAAAACTCAGAGTTTTGTCTGACATCACACCTAACATTAGGATGCAGTTCAATGTTGTGAACATCAATTTGATGATTTAACATGCAATTATCCATATGTATTTCTTATGATTATCATGATATTGATTTCATATTGCCCAGCCCTAATGCATACTATGAATCTATGTCATCAAGTGTATAATAATCATAATGTAAATGCATCCCTGTGTACAAGGAATTGATTTGGTGTTATTCACATTACACAGACTTCACATTAGCCAGGATATATTGTCAGGCAGGGCCTAACATACAGAGCAAGTGGGACAAGGGGACAAGTGATGATTAAGGACATAGTTCACAATATAAAAATATACATAGAAACAGTACAAGAGCGCAGTACAAAAGTAAATGTAGAGACTGGGGAGATTTTATAAGTCCAAGCCATTGGTCGGGCAAAGAATCTGCATAAATCAAAACAAAAGTAGGCACTATGTGTAATAGCAAAATATAGAAGAGTAATGTCACAGCTCCTTTCAGTGGCCTTTTGTGATGGCCCATTAGTTTCTCATTAGTTTTCAGCTATGCAGATTCCTACATCTCAACAGATGGCATGAGAAAAAGCTCCGGTTGAAAGTACACTTCATTTCAGATGTGAAATAGTTATGAATCAAACAAACCTCCTCCCTAAAACTTTATGAAGCTATTTCATGCTCCACGCAACATTCCTCACATGTAACCACAATACATTTGGCAAGAGAATAGCGGCATTCTCTGCCACGTTGATTCAACTGCATACGTTCAGCCAGTCACTGCCTCAAGGTCCTGAGCCACTGCAGAAAACACCAGTGCAGTGCATCACTTTTTTACAGTAGCTTTGTTATGACCATGGTTTGACTG
Source organism: Centroberyx affinis (assembly GCF_046629955.1). Classification (NCBI taxonomy): domain Eukaryota; kingdom Metazoa; phylum Chordata; class Actinopteri; order Beryciformes; family Berycidae; genus Centroberyx; species Centroberyx affinis. Next base: position 241,740 of record NW_027280269.1, read on the forward strand.
ACACCCCCCTACAAACACAAACATAGACACACACACACACACACACAAACACGCACAAACACATTATATCCTCCCAACAACAAAAGGGACAGGAAGAATAGCAGGAGTTATGCTCTATGGCGGGATATGCCAGTAATGAAAACACATCACAGATTGAGGGCACGGTTTCCGTACGAGCCAATAAGCTGCAATCATCCTGTGTGAAGGATAATGCTCAGGTAATAACACTGGTGTAGTGTGAGGTGGAACACGGACAGTAAATGAGGAATGAAGAAATCGAGGCTGCGGACATAGTCTGTATGTCAAAGAGATGGGACAAAATCAGACAGAAGATAGATAGATAGATAGATAGATAGATAGATAGATAGAGATAGAGAGAGAGAGAGAGAGAGAGAGAGAGAGATGGGAGGTGTGGAATATGCAGTGAGTAGAATACACACTGAGCTGTACTAACAAGTGAAAATACAATTCACCACATTTCAGATGGCAATCTGAACAAAAGAAACGCCTATTACCTCCCTTCTGTTTCCCCTACATTTCCATCCAGCAAGCTGGCACTTAGTCACACTGTAATCATTATTTATAAGAATTTTTTGGGTTGAAAAACCTAAATCTTGCATTTTCAGTCTTTGCCTGACAAATTTGGACTCTTATTTCAACCATAACCTCTCAAGATCTAATTTATTTATACAGTTTAAAGTTACAGGGACAGTGCACATTAATAGACATTTCTGTAAATGTGCCACTTTAGCCATCTTAGCTAATTTTCAACTGCAGTCCCTGGGCAGGTGTAATGACAGCTACAAAAGACACATCAAATACATTAAATCAGGAACAGCAATACTGTACATATAGCAGAGCACACTTCATAAGAACACATAAAATACTTTACAGCAAGGACAACAATACATAAAACAAAGCACGCTTCAGGTTATTTGAATAAGTTACAGAGTATGGTCACACACTTGATTGTCTTTTAACCATAATTTTAAATTAATTTTAAATGAACAATATGTGTCACAGTCTCTGATAAGTGTTGACTAGTGTTGATAAGTGTTGATAAGTGGCAGACTGTTCCATGTGTGAGCTGCTCTCACTGAAAAAGCTGACTGTTCGAAGGCAGTCCTCCTCATAGGTATTATACAATCCCCTCTTGCCGCAGACGTAGTATGTCTATCATCAGTTGTTTTCTGCTTTATAAAAGCACTAAGGGGGGGAGGAGCCAAGCCATGCAGAATCTTATAGACAAGACAAGTGTCTGTAAATTTGATAAGATTGTCCCAGCTCTGTAAATTATGATTTCTTGGGCAGTAACAATGGTGATGGGTGTTTGGCTTCCTGTCAAGCACCTTAAGAGCCTGGTGGTAGACTGTACAGGTTTGAGTATTGTACAGGAGGCTTGTGCCCAGCTAGTCAAACAGTATGACAAACATGACATGATCATGACATTAAAATATAGTGTTGCTGCCTGGAAATTTGAGTTGAATTTTAAGTTGAAATTTGTTACCATCTTAATTTGTTTTTTAAATGTAAGATTAGAATCAATTGTTACACCAAGATATTTGAAATCAGATACCACTGTCAGCTTTTCCCCTGCAACATAAACGTTAGGTGTGAGATTATCTGCTGACCTCTTAGTGAGGAACATACAAACTGTGTGACATAGGCCATCACTGCCGTGAGCTTACATGCAGCTTGCTGTTTGGTAGTTGCGTGTACATAAATGACAGTATCATCTGCGTACATTTGAATCTCAGACTCATTGCATACAGTGGGAAGATCCTTTATGTAAAGGCTAAACAACAGGGGCACCAGAATTGATCCCTGAGGTACACCAATATCACAACTAAGGGCTGATGACAGCTCACCATTTAAATGAGCGTTCAGATTCATATTTTCAAAACACACCACTATAAGTTATAGCGATCTATTTTAAGACACAAAATGTGCCCTAAACACCATTGGTGGACAGGGAAGCAAGACCTTTCTGGTTCTCCTCCACATATAAAGACAAGCTTGGGGCACAAACAAAACCACTCTATATTGTCGATTTGTACTTCATTTTCTTCATAATGCAACGCTGAGGCAAAAAGGTCATAACACATGAGCATAAAGCAGCCTACATTCTGCATAATGTCACTCTGCTTCCATGGCCTTAAGCGAGGACTGGGGCTACATACTGCAATCTCTCCACAGCCAGGCTGGCTCTGCTGTGCCTTAGAGCTCACTGATAATATCTGCACAGCATTCTGCCTGTTTGGAGAATGAAAAGGCATCATCCATGGATTCAAGCTGTTTGGTTGGCCCAGGTTTCTAGGGAAGAGGGAAACTTAGAGAAGAAGAGACCGTCAAACAGTCGACCAATGAGGCCGACTGGAGCGGTACAGACAAACAGTCAGTACAGACCGACAGTCAGACAAGCCCAAGGCACTGGCTGCCCAGATATACAGTAAGGTCATTAATCATAAACCTTCCAAATGGTTACAGGAGATCCAAAGCGGATGAAAGGAGAAAATCCACCGTGGTCCCCGATCCATCAGCAAAGCTGTCTCATGCGGCGATTATCATAGTATGATTACACCATTATCTTTTATTATTCCCCAAATCCATGTCATGCAAAAAATTCCAAACCGACTCTCTCAGCAACATGTGCCAAACTAAAAGTTACAGTCGCAAAGCCGCTTGAATCACTTTGAATCTCACAGGTTTTTTGATTCGCCCAAGAAGCTGAATTCAATTTAGAATCAATTGAATTTTGTTTACCAATTGTCCACCTGCTTTTTAACGATTGTGTCTGTGTGTTGTCATTCATTCACAACCTTCCATATGGAAAGTCCTAATGACTATGCATGCTGGTGCTGCTAGCTGCTCTCAGATATGTCTTGTGGGCGTACATCCTGTCAACATGAGGCAACAGGCTGACAGGTAACGAAGAACTAATGGATGGTTTCACCACTCTACCATGACAGCCTAACCAGGAAGAGGGCTTGTGTAATTTATTTGTTGCCAAATTGCCTCCACAGCATGAAGGAAATGAGCCCCCATCCCCTTTTTATGCCCCCTGTTCACCATTCTCCACACCCTGAGATTTCTCTTTCCTCCTTTATTTTCCCTCCCTCATTTTATGTCAAGAAAATGTCAGACAGTCTTGCACCACGGCTGCTCTGTGTAGCTATTCTCATTGTCTGTTTGATGGATTGCAGGGAACCTTATGAAGGTGGCATGAGGGTAACATGAATTGAAATGTGTACTCTGCGTATTGTGCGACTCTTCTGTGTGCAAATGACTAGCTGTTTTCACAGGTTGTCACGTTTATTTATGTATCCCCATTTTTTTTATTTCTGCATTGCTAATTCATGAAGCAGCTATAGAAATTCCAACTAAGCGCAATGGAGACGATCCATGTACATGCTTTTCAAGGCCACTGTTAATTGGGGATATATAGAAATTATAAACAGTCATGTTCTTGCTTTATGCATGTATTGCTGACATGCTTATAAATGCAAACCCATGTAATGAGGTCTAACCTCTTAAATGAGGCCCCAAAGGTCTCTGTAAGAGCTAGCTGTTTGAGAAAAGAGAGGGAAAGGGGGTGTTTATATCATTTCCCATTGCTGTGTTAGAACATGGATCAAACCTTGCTACTGGGTCCATAGAGAACACAATCAAAGTTGTATACTGGAAGCTTGGGTACAGATAAAAAGAAGAAACCAGTTTCCAAGCCTACGGAATGCAATTGCTTGCCTGGATGCAGAAAATTGTCAGCAAAGCCCACATGAAGGAAACAACACACCACAAATACTTCACAAATGCATTTAAAAGACAATGAACATACTGAATCAAATCGCCCAATGAAATTAAGTCTAATGTCGTCTTTTTACCCCCAAGACGTTCCACATAACCAAACCCAGTGGTTGAGATTACGCAAAATTCATTGCTTTGCAGAGGCATCTTATTCAACATTTACTCTCTAATACTCCGAGGCTACACAAAGGTAAAGTGGTACAGAGGGAGGTTTGGATGCAGAAACAAAGAAACTACTTCACAACCCGAGAGAATTAAATTACTTGCCTGAATGCATAACCAAAGTTAATCAACAGAGGCCATTTAGAAGGATGCAGCACAAAAACACATTTCAAGTACATTTCCAACCCCATAGCTATAAATATATATATATATATATTCATATGAAATGACAAAAATTATGCATGATGTTATCTTATGATCCCAAGCACTTGCCACAGTGTCAAACCCACGAGAAAATGCATCATTTGAAAAGGGAGAAGCAGAAGAATAGGTCATGCAGATCTGTGGCCCCTTAATAGTCTTCTCTCAGCTAATTACATTTCTACAAAACAAGGGGGTGCATGTTCCCACAGCACAAGAGTCATCTGTAGGTCATCTGGCCCCTCTGTCTGTCACGAGGCGGCTCCAGCCAAGACAACAGTCGGCCGCACCCTCTATGCATTCTAATTCAACATCAATGCAACTTAGCCCCGCTCTGTATCTCTCCACGCTCCAGATGGCCATGTTAAGTTATGCCAGGGCAGGTACCCATGGCCCCAGATGTGACCAGGGTACTTTCTTGAGGGTTTATAATTTATCAGGCAGTGTGATAGAGTGCTGGCAATAGGGACGGCTGGTATAAAAAATACAAGCTTTACTGAGCTGTTAATAAGGCCGTTTGATTTACACGGTGACAGGGCTCGGCGGCCGTATGAGGTCCAACACACTCAAGGACCTCAGTGGGACACTCAGTCACAGAGCGTGTGATCACAATGACAAGGGCCTGCTCATGATACATTCCTCTCAAACGTCTACTACAGTCTGTGGGGGGATGTACTACCTGCTGTGAATTAATGAATAAAATATTTGTTTTTCTCATTGCCCCATGGCCTGGTGATGACAGTTATGCTGCTTAGAACTGTGTAATACGGCTGCGATAGGAAGACACTTTGCATCACATTCACATAGTAGTCACATGACAGACTGAAATTCACAAATAGAACTGCGTGGAACAAAGTAATACAGTTAGGCAGGCCATTTCTATAGTAATACATTTTAAACAAATCATTAGCTTAATGGACAAGAGAAAAGTAACAACTAATTCTTGCTGTTTGAAACTGGTTTGAAACTGGAAAATTATTTGGCCATTTCAATTTTGGGTGTATTCACATGTTCTTGAAGAAAGGCTTGTTTCTTGTAGATGGTAAATAAGCTTTTTTGAACTTTCTTAATCCATAACTTTTACCTTTTACAGAAGCAAAATAGATGTGAAACAGTCAATCTTTGCTTCAAAAGCTCAAATGATTAACTTGAGAGTGACAAAAATGTTTTCAATTTAAGAAATCACTATGCAGAAAAGCCAGTAACAGCGTTTCAACAGGGAGTGGTATAATGCAATTGCAGTTTGTTTCCTGAAAGCAACTCGCTTACCCCCAACACTAAAGTAAGTAAAGGCGGGGCTGGATTCAATGATATGAATATTAGCATAACCCAGAATTTAAGGACTGCAAGCATCATGCTCATGCAGTCAACCCCCCACACAGCAAGCTCTCGCTCTTACAACTATTTATTTAGCAAGTTAAGAACTGAAAAAGTGAAGCAATTCACACCAAGCAGCTGAGCAGGAGAGTGTGAGCCAGCGTCCGAGACTCCCGGGATTTCAACTATATCCAGAGCCAACCGCCCCCTGCATGCTGAGATTAGTGTACTGCCGCTCTGACTGAGATTGCAGCAGCATTAGGATGAAGCGGCTAGCATCAATAATTTAGCGGGTAATTGATTAGCCTGTGGCTGCGGCCGTTTAATATGGGATATGGCGAGGCAGGGCGGTCGTATTACATATTCACACCCAATGAGAAGGTGTCAAATCAGACCTGCCAGGCTAATGGAGAGGGACAGAGCAGAGATGGGAGGCTGACAAGCCCCAAGGCACGGTCCTTTATAAGATAAAAAATCCCACTCTTCTCTCTGTCAGCAAGTGATGTGAATCAAAAAGAACTGTAGGAAACCTAAAGGCCAGACAATGTCAGATCCATAAATGGAAGTGCATTGTAACTTCCAGTTTAGTTTTGCATACAAAGATGATGAAAAAAACACATACTCCATGTAAATCCAACAGACTCATTAATGAGAATCACTGCACATATCTGTCTCTAACATACCATTCAGATTTGTGATGTGTAATCATCCTGGCGCGGCTGATATTAACCAAAACTCGCTGCATTACAGAGGCATGTTTCTCATTATTTACTTTTTAATACTCTGAGCTGCCATTCAGGCAAGGATTAATAAAGCACCAGTGGAGTCTGGCAGGGAGCCGATACTGTGCTGCTTTATTCCTCGTTGAGGGGCTTTATTCAAAATCCAGTGTTAGGAACATCTTTGCTTGGCTGCTGAAGAGGTAGCAACTGTGGCTTTGTGTTTCATCGTATCATTAAAGGTCGAGCAGCATCCAACAAAACAAGAACTACAAGTGCATCAAAGACTGAAAAAAAAAGAAGATTTTTCTGACTATATGTGGCACAGATCTTATTTTTCATTGCTCTCTAAACTGTTGGAATCATTTAGTCAGATATGTTTGGCATCAGATATGTATACTTAACTGATATTTGGTAATGTGATGTATGCCTGGATTCTTTCACATTTTAAAGCCTCATCAAGCACTTAATAATAGTTACAGAGGTCATATATAAAATAGATCTATAGTCTAGTTGATTATTAGAATGCCATTTACTTTCTTGATCATTACTATAGCACCAGTGAAAAGAAAAGCAGCCAGCATTGCTACTATGACCACAAGAAGAGCAGCAGGAACCTGTTTTTACAAAGGTGTGTGACAATGGATGATCACTGATGCCACAATGGTTGATCGATTTCAACTATTTTTTTTAGCAGGGAACATGCTTATTTACATATTATTTAATTTGTGGATACTTTTCTATAACTTCACACCCCATTAACTCTGTGGTGTATGAAAGCTGTTCCAACATATTCCTGCCAGGACACACAAATCTTATCCATGCCACATAGCGAACAGCCTCACCAAACTATCAGATATGAAGATCCTATTTTGTCTCTTGGCTTGGCCTACTAATGTCAGCTGCACTGTGATGCTCTGGAAGGAAAAAAAATGAGTGCGAGTAGTTGTCTTGGAGGCTGGTGCAGAGGAAAAAACCCTGATAACAAATTCCTGGATAATTCTGGTTATGTTTTACTTGGGCCTTATTTTCCTAGTTTTTGCCATCATAGTGATTGATTGTGTTCAAATTTTCATCACTTACTTCACTGTCGAGTTTTATGTATACTTCCAGTTCGGCAGGAACGCTGCTCTCCAATACACACACACACAGAGCCAATGTAATTTCCAACAGTGGAACCCAAAAAGCGATTAAAACACGTAAAAAAGAAATACGGTACAAAATTATTCTCAAAGACTCATTGGTAATCTCATAAATCCACAAAGTTAACTGGTAGGAAAGAAGGACCACTACAGTTGGAACATTTTCTTCAAAGCTTCAAACAATGTTCTGAGGATCCAATTTTTTCTTGGGAAGTTTTATAGTATTTATTCAGCACCGAAGTGACGCCTTTTGACATGTCAGAAGTTTCATTACCTTTCCCGAGCCACATAGCACAGCTTAAAATTTTTACGGACGCCAAACCGTGGAATAAATATCCCCAATAAGCACAGGAGAACAGGCTTTGAAATCCGACGGACAGCTAAATCGAAATGATCCGAGAGATTGGTTTGTCATTTACTGCTAAATGAGAAATGGGATATCCCTGAAAGATTTTACTAGAATATGGCAGGGGCTCATATGGGGTGCAGGGCTCCTCAGAAAAGGAACAATATGTGTGCACTGAAGTGAAGCACAAGTACATTTTAGATTCAATGAGGGCATAAGGGCTCATGTCCCCTCAGATTTAGTGACAATGGATAACCCTTCCAATCAAACCTGGTTCGATGAAAAATGCTGCAAAGGTGAAGCAGGGGGCAGTTTGTAATATATTTGTTTTAAAACTGATCTCTCTATTGATTTCACTCTCACCTCTATGATTTTAGTGAGCCTCTGCCGGTGCTGAAAAAAGGGTACAATGAAAAGGGTTGGGGAGAGGCCATTTTTACTGAAATATTACTGCACTTGGGCAGGACTAGCACATGTCCAAATTATAATCTGAATATGAAGTGTACTGATGAATGCTAATTTCATGCACTGGAGATGGAGTAACAGATGGCAGACAAATAGAAATTGCGCTCCTTATTCCTAGATCATGTGAGATTTTTTATGCAGGCAAAAAATACATGAAAATGTTAATGTGCCAAATGCATATCTGCAAGATCAAAGACATCCAGGGTCACATCATTGCTGAGCCGTTGTTCTGCACTGCAGATCACGGAAATCTAGACAGCTTGAATTTTTTGAATTTCTTCATCAACAAAAACATTTTCGTGATATTGAGGAAATTCTATTGAAATTTGCTGTCTTCATTCAGCTTTTCTAATCATAATTTGTATAAAAATATTCTAATGGAAACCCAGGTATGATCATTGAGGAAATTGTAAAAGGGCAGCACTGAGATCAGATTACAATCGAGGTAAAGTCAATTCTTGTTGATTCCTTTTTCCTGTGATCTCAAAATGAGTTCATGAATGGTCAAGCCCAGCGAGCTCTACAATCTGAGGCCATCACCACTATTCACATTTCTTTCCTGATATACAACACAGAACACAGACTGTTTTTTTACCTGGGTTGCTCACCATAATCAAGTGACTGACTACGACCACAAGGCAGCGGTTGTTCATAAACTCATATTGGGTTATATGTGCTAAAAAGTGAAAATGTTCTAAGTTAAAAATAATTTTACAAGAGACAATGCAGACAGTTTTTGTCACCCTAATATCTTTCAAGTTAAATTTAAAGGGAAGATATAAGTGGTTTAAAACGATGGCCAGCCCCTGGTTTCCCAGGACAGAGCCTGTTGGCCTGTCTTGTACTGTCTTATACCTCCTGGCACTGGACTGTTGTTAGATAGTAGTACTTTGTCAGTTGAGTCTTCGAGATATGGAGAGTATACCTGAGACACAACTCCTCTCACTTCCGGGAACACCAAGTGAAAATTCTCCCATCCTACTATGGTTTAGCAAGGAACTGCATTCTCTCCCCCCAGTCACTGGGTCCGAGGCCCTTTTTTCTGTTGAGGCCAATCTCACTCACCTGCCAGGACTGCCTGGCAGACCTCCACTGCCCACTGTACAATTGTTAAGGCAGGAGCTGATAAGAAGAGGAGACAGATTAGATTTCCTTGATTGTCCAGCCAGGCATAGAAGCACAGGGCCCTCTAAAGCTGTCTTTACACAGAGCATCTATATCAGGTTATTGGTGGACTTGACCCGGGGTTGATTTCTGTGTAAAGATGTCAAGCCGGGGAAAAGGGGGGCTAAAATAAGGCAGCTCTGACCCACCTCACCACCTAAGAGAGAAGCAGAGGAAAAGCCAGACCTAACTCAGTATTTGTTCTGTGTAAAGTAAAGCCAGGGAACTGCCTGTGCAAATTCCATGGTAACCATGGTAACCATTGTAACCAATTCAATTCAATGTGCTTTATTGGCATGAAAGTTCACAGACAATATTGCCAAAGCATCAAGATGAATATCAGTCTAGGTGTGTGTGTGTGTGCATGTGTGTGAGAGAGTCAGTGCCTGGACAGAGGAACTGGGTTGCTGCGTGTTCAGCTCCCATACCCAGAGCCTCCATCACAGAGTGAGGATCAGTAAACTATGTGAAGGAATTAATGTTTGTTGGTAACAAGGGTTACACACATTTTATATGCAGTACACAATAACATTCAAAGAGAAAAATATCAAATATGTGGGGTTTCAAGATATTGAGAGATTAAGATTATGTTAATAAAAAAAAAAGAAAGAAAAAAAAGAAATAAATAAATGATTAAATAAATAAATAAAATAAAATAAAAGTGTATTGGTCACTCACTGTTCCTCAGGTTGTGGCAAGTTTCTACAAACTAAGCCGCTAGGTCTGCTGTGTTTCCCTCTCCTAGTAGAAGTTGCAGCTTTGATTGATCAAGCTCTCTGAAGTGGGAGACTTGGGAGCTGAACTTGTTAAACTAGATTTCTCTGGTTGAGTTAAATTTTTTACATTTTAGGAGGAAGTGCATCTCCGTCTCGACCTCACCTGTCGAACAGTGACCACATGTTCTGTTTTCTTTTGGTTGCCATGATTACTTATGTCTTCCTGTTTCGATTGCCAATTGGTGGTCACTGAGCCTGTACCCGGTGAGGATCTGTCTCTGCTTCCTATCTCCCACAGTAGAGAGATATTCTGCCAATTGATAATCTCTTTTTAGGGTCAGATAACATTCTAGTCTACTTTGGCTTTTAGTTTCTTTTTTCCAATGTTCCAAATAGGTTTCTTTGCATTGTTTAATAATTTGGTTTGCTCTGATTGGTGTTGGTAAAGCAGTGTTGGTGTAACCATCTGTCGCCACAACAAGCGTTCCATCACCTGTGTGAAAGGTATGCGTGGAAGTTGGGCTATAATGGCAAACAGTCAATTGCAGTCTATTTGAGGCGATTCTCTCTTATGGTTTACACCGTACTAGAGGAATGAACATGAGGTGATGTGGGACAGGCACTGTTGCCAACTTGGCAACTTTGTTGCTAGACTAAACAACTTTTCAGACCCTCCTGGCTACTTTATTTCCCAAAAGCGACTAGCGACAAATCTGGCGACTTATTCCAACCTTTGCAAACAATATTAATGTGTGGAGTCCTAATGTATTCAGCGACAAATTGATGACTGACGACTGTGACTGATGATCACGGCGAACCCCATACACAGTGTAGCCCCCCTCCCTCCGCTAAGAGCAGGGACTGTAGGTTATATATTGATATGCAAATTAGTGTATGACATCATCCGGCGACTTCTAGTGACTTTCTGAGCAGCTAATAGTTACTTCCCTTGAAAAAGAGTTGGAAACACTGAGGGCATGGCATAAGCATTTGACAAAGAGGATAAATGTTGAACAAAGCATTCTGGGGAATCTCAAGGAGAACTGATAATTGGATGTTTCGGTGCCTTGAATAAAAAGTTAGCCGTGGCAGCTTGCCCTCTGTGCTCTAAAACTTTTGAGAGTGTGAGGTTAAATCATACTGAGTTCACAAACTTCTCCAGTAACAGTGTCAACAGTAACCAGTCAGGAGCACGGTTCAGTGATTGAGTTTCTCATAGTGCACTTCATGTTTGACAAGTGGGGATACTAAAAGATGGGGAGTTAAGTTCCTCTCCTAGTTTAACTATCCCCAGTAGATACTATCTGTATTTCACTCATGTACTTTGATATTTGGAAAAATTGCTCTTTCATTTTACTGTATTTTAAGCGAAATATACAACTTTTTATTCCACTGCATTTATCTCTGTAAGTATAGTGTTTTTCTATTTTTGTGATGAGGTCCCTCTTTGGCTGAGACAACTACAAGTCCAAGAGGAACCAATAAGAACACACTCTTTGCCACCTACCCCTAATAATATGTTAAAGAGAGGATTAGGTAGAAAAAAAGATCGCCATTTTACACTGTTTCCAATATTGCATGCAACACCTGGCGAGCGCTGACATTTCCCATAACACTCTGTGCTGCCAATCCTCCTTCTGCCACCACCTCATGCCTAACACAACACAGAGAGAATTGTTTGCTGTGCGGATGATAATAACGCTGATCTCTATAATCACAGTAATCATCCTTATAAAGTAGGTAGCGCACGCCGCGTGATTTGATGAGTATTCCACCCATGCTCTATCAGACTGTAAGACACATACTGTGGTTTAAGAATTGTTTGCTGAGCTTACAAGAAGCTAGATAATCATCTTTCTCCTGTTTTTGCTCTCATGTAAGTACATTATGCTGATGAAAACTTTTCGAATAATATGCAATAATGTGTAATGGCTGCACCATTCTGCATCGCAGGAACCCCTCAATGTGATCACGGTTTCAGTTAAGCAATGTGATTAGTAGAAGACACGCTTACAATTTCCATAAAGCAAGTACTTTATTGGTTGCTATGCCAACTCTTGAGGTAACCAGGGAGCTAGTGAGTGATCTTTTTGTTTCATCCTGTTTGTTTGTTTTTATTCCTATGTATATACACTACTGTGAAGACAACATTTGACAGTACATATGCATCGGTAATGCATTGTATAATAGCCATAATACCCTTGAGGTTGTTCTTTCCTGTGATTATGGGTACTTCACTGATGCATCACCACCAAACCTGTAATAGTAGTAAAGGTTGTGCTTCCTCTCGGGTATTGTTGTTATAATGCTGACTGTGCTTTATGATTTTGCCCTGCACCGAGCCGCCTCACTGTCATACCCATAATCAAGGTTAGAAAATAGCTATCATTGCTGTACAAAAGTCATCTTTTTCATCAAAAAGGAAGAGCTTGCTCACATTCTTCGACACAGACGACCATTGTGAAACTACGAAAGACTGAGCAGTTTAGATTATAGCAGAAAATTGCCTGGATATAAAGGTATCAAGTTCCATCCCTTTGTCACACTCCCAATCCTAACCTCCTCAGAGGAAGTCTCCACTACCTGAAGCTTTTTTTCTTCTTTATACCTCTCTCTAAAAAAGAGAAAAAGAGATTGGATTCTATTTTAGAGAACTTTAAATTGAAGGTTTTCAGGGGATAAATACGAAGTATTCTGCACTCGGGTATCCGAAAGCACTGCACACGGACCATTAGAACGACAGTAAGAACGGTGGTGTGTGTTTAACATTTGGAAAACACACACACACACACTCACAACCAAAGTAGTTACAATCACCCACCAAATCCTTGCCATTTTCTTCCATTTACTTCCATTAAACCTCATGGGTGGCTAAAATAAAAAAACAACAACATAAAAACGTTCTGATTTGTGAGCAACAATCTCTACTGATACAGTCTGAAGACAGTGATGAACAAAAAATGAACAAATTACTTTGCTTGAATGTTCTTTCCCCTTTCAAACAGCTATGGAAATGCTGTAAGTACGTTTTGCATAGTGATGTCTCGTTAAGTTTTGACCAGCTGAAGCACCGAAGGGCCTGTGCTTTCCAGGGGATGGAATTCCATGTCTGAGGTCTTGATATCGTGTCAGACTGCGGATGGGGTGGTAGAGGAATCCCACACTTTGTTGTGTCATTGGTCGACTGCCGGGAGGCTACACTAATGAGTCCCACTGTGTATTCCTCTTTCCCTCTTGAAACTGGCTCTGGGGCTTGATGAGGCTTTTTTATGCACTTGTTCATTTGTGAAGGGGAAGTATGCGGGAAAAGTACGAGCAATATGGTAATGTGTTCACTTAACCTTTTGAACGCCTAAGATAAGCTTCCAGTATGTTGTTCGTAACATTGTACAGTGGATCCACCAAAGAGGCATGATGGGGCACATCAGCAAGTGTTTTCAGGGTGTCACTTTCCTCTGCTGTATGTGAAAATCACGATCTCTTCAGGCACATTAGTGGGCCAGCTGCACATGAAAGCCATATTAGGAGTTTTTCTCATCTCCTCCTCATTCCTCGAGCGAAGCTGAGGTAATCTAGTTAGTGGAGAACCGTGTTTTTGCCCAAGACTGTTTCTTTATTCATGCCCTGAAATGCGTCACCTTTCTGCAGAGTGAGGTCCTTCACTATATGTGCCCATGTCACATTGCATTTCAGCAGTTACATGTTTATCACTGGAATTCAGGTTAATTCTCGTGGACTCTCGGGTGTGTGGCAGTCCATTAGGTCTACAGTATTGCAGGATATTGGCTGAGCTCCATACACTCGTCTTTACACCGCTGCCCACCCAATCCCCTAAGTCCTGTGGAGTGCTTTGTGCTGTTGGCTGTGCTAGCGAGAGCGAAAATACTGTAGCTAATACTGTGGCTACTGTAGCACCTAATACCCCTAGGTGATGCAGGCATGGGTGATTTATTATTATCTAACGATGAATTTTTACCAGAGTTCTGAATTGAGGCCAAGGTCAGTAGATCAAATGGGATTTGTGGTTAGTAAAATGTCAGTGTGATCCAGGCATTGTGCCCAATCCTTTGGTGTGATGACAGAAAAAGTACACACACCACAGGCATACAAACATGCTCTCGCTTTCTCTCTCTATCTCACATACACACAAGCACATAAATAGGTATGCAAGCCAGAGTTAAACTGAGATATCGGGCCGATATTGGCCTTCTATTGAAAATCAGATATCAGCCTGTCAATATCATCCACCTCCTAGATGATGGAGATTCCTCCCTGATTCCCCCTCCTCCCAATCACAGAAAATATTCCAGCGTGGTGCAGGAGCATTTTACTTAACCAACTTCAGGGTTATGTTTAAAATCTGAGAAATTTACCTCACCCTACCTTTAGGGGCTCCAACTGAACTAAAAGAATTACATTTGGATGGGTTTCACTGGAGAGTTTTAGTGCCCCATGCTGTTTCAGAGGATTTTCCACCCCACCAAGACTAACCTTCTGGGGAAAACAGTGAATACCTCTCATTTTTAGGATTTTTTTTGGCATGAAAACGGTCAAACTTTAAGATATTAAATATCAGCACAAAAGACTGGTTATCAGTAGCTTCCATCCATAAATATCAGTACCTTCAAAAACCCTATAGGCATGATATTTCAAATGGGCCACACCTACAGAGTGCGGTACAAGCGTGAAACCCTATTCAATTTCTATGGGCTTTTTCTGTGTTCTAATAATGTATGTGAAATGTATAGTGTTGTTAATTGCCCATAACCTTTTCACGTCTGTCAAACAACTGCATGATCATTATAATTTAATTGTGTGGAAGTCACAAAATGCTAACAAGCTAGCAAACTTGAACTTGAACTTCCGTTCAAAAGAGGACAAATTATTTACACCATATACATTTCACATAAATTATTAGAACACAGACAAAGCAACCACAGAAAATGTCAATTTATTGATTTGCTCATAGAAATTGAATAGGGTTTCGCACTTACCGTACCGCGTTTTGCCGTGTCATCGCCATTCTTATCTATTGGTCAAACCCTGATGCAAGCTCTCTATTTCTTACTTTTTCCCGTTTAAGCATTTTCTCTCTTACCTCATACTCCACATACTCTTCCTCCTCCACCTCATAGGAGACGGTCTGGATCTTGACGTGTTCCCCGTCCTCCAGCAGTTTGGCCTGGGGATCCTCCGTGGCGGGCGCTTCTGTCCCGGCCGTGCTACACACCTCCTTCCCCTTCTTCTCCGTGAAGGTAGTCTCGCAACACTCACTTTTGCATTCCTTAGCCTTGATGCTGCCACTGTCCTCCTTGTACAGGATGAAGTTGGGCCTGTAGAAGGCCTCTACCGCCAGGTGCAGAGAGGTGGCGTCCAAAAGCTGCTGAGATTTTGTCTTCCCGTTGGTACTGTAACCTCCTCCACTGACCACGTTACCGTTATTCACCTTTCCTCCTCCTCCACCTCCTCCTCCTCCTCCACCTCCCTCACCACCACCTCCACCTCCAACAAAGTAATTGATGATGTTCTCCTGGTACTGGTTGTTAGGGAAGTCGCCTCCGTAACCGTTGACCATGTGCTTACTGTTCTTGTCCAGTAGGGGGTTTTGGAGCTCACTGAGGTTCTCCATAGCAACAGGGGCCAAGGGGTCAGTGGTGACGTTAGCTCTAGAGAGGAGATGGGGGAGTGAGGGGTGTAATACAACAGGATACGGTCTTCAATGGCGCGTGTTGATGTCAGGGAAGGTGCTACTGGCAATCAACACTCTGAAATCTACAGAGAAAGAGAGAATAAGACAGAGGGAGAGGACAAGAGAGAAAGCGACAGCAAGAGAGACAGAGAGAGAGAGAGAGAGAGAGAGAGAGAGAGTTCAGGTTAAATGTTAAAACTAAAAGAAACATTCATTTGACATCTACCAGGAGGTAACAGTTTACCACTTGCTCACATCAGATCAAAGTTTAGCTGTCACTCCCACAGCAGCAACAACTTTTACAACATCACACTTGTCAAGAGCCTCACCTTGCAGATGCTTCAATTAGCTTTAATTTGCATCCTCGCACTACACACATATACAAACACACACGCACGCGCACACGCACGCACGCACACGGGCGGACATGCACAGACACACACACACACACAGACACACAGACACACACACACACACACACACACCTACACACACACACACACACACATACACACACACACCCCGGAGCACTAACAGCCATACATCAAAGCCTTGTCATCTACTTGAAATGTCCATTGAATATTAACCTTTGCTTTGTGTGTGTGTGTGTGTGTGTGCGTGGGTGCGTGCGTGCGTGTATTTTGTATGGATGTTATCAGGTGTCATCAGCCCCATAGATATGGAGCAGTAGGAGCCTACTACATCTACTAGTAGGTTCAGAAGGCTGTAATCTTGTATGATCATACGTCTCTGGATTATGTTTATTGTGAAATCACTTTGACATTGGCACTGACATTTTCAGCTTTCAGCATGTTTTATAATAACCAAATCCTAATGAGATGATAATTGCATTACACAATGGTAATCTCTCATGACAGTGGACTCAGTACAACAATTTTCCACCATAGTGTTTTCTTGTAGAAAAAAATAAATAAATATATAATATACTGTACATTAGGTAAACAGATTAGCTATAGGCCTACTAACTTGTGTTAGCTTGCCAGAAGCAAGAAAGCCCTTCACCAAGCATATACATGGGTTCTTGGATAAGGAGGCTAGCTTAGCTAGCCAGCTAACATGCTTTATAATGTTGATATCCTAACAAGCCGATCATTGCTTTGAACAATGATAGTCTTATCATGCCAATAAATGTTTTCAATAATATTGCAACAATGTTCCACGTGGACAAGTCTCCTATATGGACAAGTGGACAAGTCTCCTATGGGACACGACAGAAACATCCCAGTAGGTCAGTCTTCTAAGGAAGAGACTGATTGGGCATCCAGTGACTCTCTGCTATGTGTTATCATCACCCCCCTCATCCAACACCCCCCACCCTTTATTCATGCACTGTGTCCTCTGAGGGTGCCACTCCTTCACTCTGCTCCCCCTGCTCTCTTTTAATCCTTCCCTTACGTGCGTACAGTGCAACGATCACTTATGTTCCTTAGCTCTTCTAATCCTATTCTACAGCAGCGTATTGATGTCATAGTGGGAAAAAAATATAGACTCAGTATCTTGTTATAATGAGAAATTTTTCTCATCAATCTTTTTCTCGTTATGACAAGATATTTTCATGTTCACGTTTTCACATTTTCACGTTTCACATTATGACATCTTTTCTCATAATAACATACCAATTTATCTCATTATAACGAGAAGCGTTTCTCGATATAATGAGATATCAACTTTTCTTGTTATAGCGAGATATCAACTTGATTGTGTCTGAGTCAGGATGAGTTGAATGAGTCTGATTGTTGTTGCTGAGTTAACTTGATTATATTGTATAAACAAGCCATTCTCAATTACTCCGATGTCCATAGGCTGTTTTCTCATTAGGCTATAGATCTTTTCTCATTATTTCAACATTTAAAAGTTTCTTGGTATTTCATTGTAACGAGAAAAGTTTCTTGTTATAACGAGATATGTTGGTATGTTATCATAAGGAGAAACATTTCTCGTTATAATGAGATATGTTGGTATGTCGTAAAACGAGAAAAGATGTCATTATAACGTGAAAATATCTTGTTATAACGAGAAAAAAATCTTGTTAAACGAGATACTGAGCTGATTTTTTTTTTCACTGTGACATTAATATTGGGTCTCTCTAGTGACTAATAAGTAAGTGTATTACAACAAGGATGTGGCTTAATGCTACATTCACATCACATGGGAAAGATGGTAGATACGAGCATCATACTTGAAAATCCTGTTCCCCTCAGCTTTCAGTTGGTAAATACTACTTGGGAACTTTGGATTTGGCAATGGGCCTTGATATATCTGATTTCCTGGATTGTGAATGTCACCAACTAGGAAATACCTACACTCAAGTGTAGGTAATGACATTCATTTTAATAAAATGCAAGATTTTCACCACATAAGTCAGTCTTAAAATGCCATGGTTGGACACAACTATTTGTTGGTTTTGTCATTTGTGGTTGACATTACAATGCTTGATATGCTGCAAAAACATCAACTAAAATGTATCATCACTTAATGGATGTGTGTTAAAAGTAAAAAAAGCTGACCATGAGCATCTAAAGTCTACAGAAAATTTCAATAATCAATCAACCATCAAGTGGTCCAATGATTATTCCCATACGCCATGAATGCAGCATTAAGCTGAACTTGCTGTGTTGTTTTGAATCACCATTAAATGGAAAACCATACCCACTGTTGGGTATGGTTAGCTTTGTCTATGAGGCTGATGACACCTGATAACTTCCAGACAATGGAGCTATAACTTTTGAATCAGGTGTTCTGTATGTTTTTGCTTAAACTGATGCCACAGAAGAGCAACCCTGAGTACTCGGTGCATGATTGACAGGCTTTAATCAGATGCAATAAGACATGCCTACTGCACATTTGACGATAAAAATTATGATAATAATAAACTTCACTTGCTTTCCCATTCATGACTCCAGTCACGTTTTCCAGTCTGCATCGGACCAAAACAACCTATGGCATGAGTTCTCTGTGTCTCAGTTGCCACCCATAACCTTTATCTGATTAATCTGCGATTAAAATAGAAATGCCAAAAGCAGATTATTTCTTGGGGTCGTGACCCAATTGTGTATAGCTGGTTTACCGCAATATTCCGAGACGCATAAAGAGAAGGTTATTGCCGATGGAAGGCAACATAATTCATATTGCAAACTGGCAGCTTGGCGATGGTATATGGATAATAGCTTGTTGTTTCAGAGGTTAATCACCTGCACACTAATCATCTCATAGAGGACCCACAATCTTTCCTATCATTTTTTTAACCCTGGTCCTCTGTTAATTCATAATCAGAAAATAAAATTTCACAGTGTTTATTTTGCATAACCTTTGAATTTTATGCCATGCAGTCATCTGCACGAGCACACATCCTCTTCATATATGTGGCCTACTATAGGCCTCAAAGGAGTATGGAATATCAAGTCTGCTCCCTATTCCTGACATCATAACTTATTCAGCCCCATGCAGGATGTTGTTATGCAATTGTGTTCTAGGAAGTGGACAAGTCTCCTATGGGACACGACAGAAAAATCCCAGTAGGTCAGTCTTCTAAGGAAGAGATTGATTGGGCATCCAGTGACTCTCTGCTATGTGTTATCATCACCCCCCCCATCCAACACCCCCCACCCTTTATTCATGCACTGTGTCCTCTGAGGGTGCCACTCCTTCACTCTGCTCCCCCTGCTCTCTTTTAATCCTTCCCTTACGTGCGTACAGTGCAACGATCACTTATGTTCCTTAGCTCTTCTAATCCTATTCTACAGCAGCGTATTGATGTCACAGTGGGAAAAAAATATAGGTTCAGTATCTTGTTATAACAAGAAAATTTTCACGTTGACATTTTCACGTTTCACGTTATGACATCTTTTCTTGTTATTACAACATACATAATGAGATATCAACTTTTCTCGTTATACCCATATTGGATCTCTTTCTGTCTATCTATCTCCCTCTCCCTCGTCTTCCTCCGCTTACACCAGGCGATCCATCATGTCTTTCCCGCTGGTTTTCCATGTACGGTCTTTGCTTGCTATACCTTGCTTGTTTTCTGCCACATGAATAAAATACAAGCCCCATGCTCCCAGGCTTCCTGAAGCACGGTGAACAGACCGGACAGCCAACATAGTCCTCAGGGTTCGTCCCCATTGGATCTACTCTGTCTCAACATGCTGATATTGTTGTTCCACACCGATGCATCCTTTGGTCCATAGCTCCTGGGATCCAAACTCATGCAGTCTTTGAGCCAGTTGATTGAAAGTGTGAGTACTTTGAGTATGGAGGCACTTTGATATGAGCAAATACAAGCGGAAAATAAAAGGTGAAAAGGTACTGAGGCTGCTGTCTACTTAGGATGGTCTACCTACTGCCCTGTGTTATACACTGTCTGCTGCATTTCTGGGCCAGGGCAAGTGAGGCCCTAGGGCAGCAGCATGTCCTAGTGGTTAGAGATCATCCCTCAACTGGTGGGCCTGGGTTCAAGCCCCCATGACAGCATCTGACCTGCAAAAGTGTCCTTGAGCAAGATGCTGAATCACTGCCAGCTCCAAGGGTGCTGATCTGTAGCTGAACCTGAGCTCTAACCTCCCTGGAGGGGGGCAAGTGAAAAGAAAATTTCCCTACCGGAGTCAATCAAGAAACAATAATCATTTACATTATATGGATATGGACTACATATATACATATATATTTGATTTTCTATTCATTGGCTTCAATGGGTGTCAAGGACAACTTTTACATAACAACCCCTGTGTCCTAGAGTTTGGCCTCTGGAAAACTTTGACTTTCCAAATCAAAGCTCACCCTCTAAAGTTAAAGGTGCTATAGCATTCTGACATCATTAACTCATTACCACATAAATTTTGAGGCACTGGTATAATTACCATAAACAAACAAGACCACTGCCGAGAAGATTGGCAGCGTCTACCGGCTTCTACATTGCATTTTACGTAGTGTGTCATTGGGTTGGATTTCTTTACAGTACAAAAAGGGATACTGCTTTACGGCAAAACAGGATGCTGTTCATCCAAAGGGAGCTAAAGCTTTCAGAGTTTCTTGCAATGACGAAAGATGGTGGAACAAGTGAAAGGCCAATGGAAAAATCACTTCTGACATTGTTATCCTGTCTAGTAAAGCAAAAGAAAAATCAAACATAGGTGGAGCGACGCCAGGGAAGGGGAGAGGGGACAAGTAGCGACATCCTCTTTGTGATAGGAAGCAACAGGGTTTAAGGTAAATGTCTTAATTTTGAGAAATACTAGCACTAACAATACTACTGGTGTGAGACAGAAGCTACCAATAGTCTACCAATCATAATTATACCAAGACATCCCAATTAATTTGACAAAGTTATACAACACCCTTCTAATGACGTTTTGCAAACAGTTCAATGCTAATGAACTGAAAGTCTGACACGGTCTGAAGATGCTGCATGGCTGCCTGACACATGCATGGCTGTGTCAGGATGTCAGGCAGGTGTCATGCAGAGCCTAGTGGTCCAGAGTTACATTAAGTATTCAAAGGCCTTATATACCCACTCAAACACATTCTTGTTTCTACCACTGTGACACTCCTACTCTCCACAAAATACTACGAGCCGATGCGGCTTTCTTTTCATGCCATTACTTAGGGATGTACTGCAAATCTTTTTTTGGGCTGTCATGCTTCCAAATAGGGTTCTGTGTTGTTGTAGGTGCAGGGTTTTTTTAAGGGAACTGGGAATTTAAGTGTGAATAAGCTAAGTCTGTGCAAGCCGAGCAATGTAGGACGCCTCAGAACCAGTGGGGATGAATGGCATAGAAATAAACATGGTTTGTGTGTGTGTGTGTATGTGTTTGTGTGTGCACACATTCGTTTGTGGGTGTCTGTGTGTCTGTGTGTGGTTTGGTGTGTGTAAATGTACATGCGTACGGGTGGGTGAGTGTGTTTGGGAGAGAAAGAGAGTGTGAGAGAGAGAGGGAGAGAGAGAGAGTGACAGACAGAGAGACAGAAAGAGACAGAGAGAGAGAGAGGGAGAGACAGAGAGACAGAAAGAGACAGAGAGAGAGAGAGGGAGAGAGAGAAAGAGAGAGACAGAGAGAGAGAGAGAGAGAGAGAGAGACAGAGATCACACTTATGTGTGTTTGTCTGGCTGAGTGCATTTGGGCATGTTGGGAGACAGTCAGGGCTAGGAGGTAAAAAAAAAAAAAAGCCAAGCTGGGAGGCATAGCTGAGGGGGAATGAGGGAGAGAAATGCTGTGGTGAGCAAAACAATTCGGTGTGAGAGAGAGAACCCACAAGTACATGCCTGTGTGCCATGCTGCAGTGCCGTTGTGTGAGAGAGCCCATGGGTGTCTGACAAGAGGATAATAGATTAGTGAACAACCTGTAAGCGTGCAGGTGCAGGAGGGTGAGGAGACCGCGGCATCACTAACATGCCAGCCGAACTGATACGTCTGTGCGCCTCAACCCCATTAGACTCCAGTCAGCACACTCCATTTCCCTGTGTCAGCCCATTGCCAATCAACCTCAGACCTCTGACCCTGCAGCCGAGAGCGCGCATTATCAGCCGGGCCTCGAGGCCAGCGTTGTGAGGTGCAGCTGAATACCAATGCGTCTTATCTGTCGGCCATGTTTACCGACCTGGTTTATCCTGGCTGTGTCTCCGGGAGCCTTTCCTGGATGCTGCGCGTGGAGATTTGCTCAGTAAAGGTTTGAAATTCCCGTGGAACAACAACTGTGATTTCATTTGTGAAGCAGGGGGGGGGCCGGTGTTTCATATATGCATAATAAAGTCGTTACTGATGATCACCCATCGGGATAGTTCATGAGAAGCAAAGGTATAGAGATAATTCACTCGATACACCAAATGCAAATGAGTCCCTAACTAAATTTGTCAGTGAGCTCTACCCCTGGCCTGAGCAGATGAAAGTCCACTGAAAGATTAAGCAACTGAAAGGATGACGTGAGTAATGGGCTTAGCACCGTGTTGACTGATCCTTTTAGGAACTATTATCATCAAAGGAAACTGTGCAAAATGTCATAATCCACTTGAACTTAATCTGAATCTCATTCCTTTGTCGCCAGCCACTGCTGATGGTCTAACCCCTCTGTCTCGTGTGTATCTGTGGAGCTGATAAAACATTAAAGCCTGCACATGGAGCCTTCCACAGGTGTAAGGATTCCTCCTCCGAAGCCTTGTCTCCTCTCGTGTAGCGCTCCACTCTTATCACTTGGCTTAGTGTTTTCCTCACCCCCCATCAGATGATTTAAAGTGTTCCTTGATGTGTAAATCTTCTATCGGAAATCTCAGCCTCAGCCTGTGAATAATTCAAAGGGAGGATGCTGTCAATAGCACCCATTCACATGAACGCTGTTGCTACAGGGGCTGTTACTGAGAGGCAGTTCTCTGACTGACTTGTCTTCATTGCCTATTGATTAAGGCCTCCCCCTTGCTCATGACATAACACTAGGATTCAGTTCGTTTTGGGCACTCATGTTTATTTCTGAAAGTGCTTGTTAAAATCCTCATCTTGCTGGTTGCTCAGTAGTGTGGTGGATTAGTTCTAAAATTGTCTTTCTAACAATCTGATATTGTAAAAACATTTCTCAAACTGTAACTGTGATTTGTAAACCAACCATCTTTTGAGTTACTCTCACTCTCACTCTCATCTGTTAGTACTGGAATTCAAACAGTGATCAGACCTGACTTCAACTGTGCAAGCCCGACTGTTTTAGGCAGCAGGGGTAGATCTGAAGGAGATCACAGAGAAAAGGTGGGGATTAATGGGGGTGTGTGTGTGTGTGTGAGTGTGTGCGCGTGCACGAGTGAGCGAGGGAGCGAGAGAGAGTGCATACTTGCACACGCCTTTGATTTTGCCTAAGCTACTACATCTTTGATGAGTCAATTATCTCTGTTAGCACAGTAAACAATGAATTAACGCACGCATCGCTTCTCAAAAGAAATAAAATAGGATAAACAAAATAAGGGCGATCTACTCTAATCGTGACAGACACACCGATTCTTTACGCGGCTGCGTTATTTTTGCTTGGCAGTTTAGAAGGTAGACAATAATCTTAAATGCACGATTTTATCAGCTGTCCTGGCCCTCTATCAGTCAAATTCTACATCTGACAAAACAATTAGTGGCTTTCCTACAACGCTCAGTGTGGCCAGTGACTTCATGACCGAAAATCACTCAAAACACATAAATAATGTGGAAAAGGACATGGGCTGGGAATGTCTGCTCCAGTTTCCAGGAGCGCACAGAGTTCTTTATCAACAACATACTACAGCTGAGCTCCTCCATCACATCGCAATGCTCCATCTCTCCACTTATTTCTATGTAGTACTGAGACACGAGCGTGTGCATTTCTGTATAGTATTTCTAAGAACAACCATTTTTGCACGAAGACAATTTGCCACCCAACAAGTCCGATTCCTCAACAGCACAATGAGCTGAACCAGAGCAACACGCACGCTGTTAAAAAAAGCGACTTACTGACAAAATGAAATAATGTAAAAAAAAATAGCCTACTATAACTTAAGCTAAGATACTGATGTGCCTTCAATGCGTGATACTGGCGTGAATTTCTTACCTTTGAGTTCTTGTCAGTCCAAATATTGTTTGGCAGATGCAACGACTTGCTTGTTTTCGCCTGTGCATTATGGCTGGGATGCTGATGGTATCGCCCAGAGAAAAACACGGAACATTTTTGAGACTTTCTCATTTGTGGATACAGCCTATCACTTGGTCGACTTCTGTCGATCTGCACAGGTCTCCGCTCGTCAAACCCCGCCGCCACTGCCTCGTAATCTTTCTCCTCTACAAAAATGAAGGTCTCTAACCCGGGTACCATGAAAGTCGGCTAAAACGTTGCCGTATTGCCTTTTGGAAAGTTAAAAGCGCTTCCCTGAAACATCAGTCCCGGTGAGGGGTGGAACAGAGGAACAGATGCGGAGGAGAGAGGAGGAGAGGCGCGCAGCAGGCTTCCCGATGTGCGCAAAGCGGAGCGTCCACCCTCCCTGCCTGCGTTTACTTTCCCAGTATACTTCCAATGTGTGAACGGGGTTTTTCTTTTCTTAGAGCAGACGATTTTTCTTGTAAATGATCACTAGCAAGTAACGATCTCATATAATAGTGTCCAACGGGTCAGTAGAAGCCCCATCTTGAAGATTTGTAAGCCAATTTATATCTTAAATTACACCCTTATTAAAAATAATCATATTAATCTATAGTCTTGTAATCTTATCTAATCTTTTTGGGAACCATACACATATCACGACAAAACTATAAATTGAAATTATCCTATAAGAATGTCATAGCACAGGATATAAAAATACCATGAAGTATGATAGTCACTAAACTCAGGATATTAGGGATTTTTTTTTCATTAGAGTGGGCTGTCATCTCGCGTGAGTTAGGCTCGCATGGCAGAAAGCAGCTATAAAAGTACCTTTCTAAAACAGCCATTACAATTACAGTGAGTGAACCAATGATGTGTGTTCTGCGCATACTGATTAGTTCAAGTGGCTCACAATAACGTCACACACTTGACAATCTACGACCCATGTTTTAAGATTTTATGAAATGAGTGACTTTCCATAATTCGTTTTTAGATTAGAACTGAGAGCAAAGGTTAATGGGTGGGAGACTTTAAGATGGGTGCTGTTTAAGAGGACAGGAGGATATTGTCTTTTTGTATGAGGCTTTGGGGTGCAGTTCTAGGGACAATATCCAGGCCTCAATAATAATAATAATAATACAACTAATATTAATAGTCACACAGAAAATATTGTAGCTACATTATCAGCTGTTAAATTTCACTTGTCTGGACAAATAAGAATTCTTCCAGACTTGCTCCCACTGCACATTTATTGCCTTTTCTGTGCACATGACATCTTTTTAAGCCATATTTTGGACTTCAAATGAAGCAGAAGTTAATGTAAAAAGATTAACCAGACTGTTATCGTTGAAGAGAATGGAATTCCAGAATATCACTAATAGAATTTAGAGTGATGATAGAAAATTCTATTAATGCTGCGTGGAGAAATGGAAACTGTGAGTGCAGCAGTTTATTACTGCTGTGCTGAATGGCTCAGCTCTGTAAATTTACATGCTTCACAGGAGTAGTGTTATTATGATATCCATTCGATACATGTGCTGAAAAACCATCATTTTTTTTACTGGTATTTATTATTTAGAAATCTAATGTGATTGGAATAATTGAGCCAGAATCCACAGAAGTATTTTAGAGAGTTCTGACATTGATGTAGTGTTATGGTTTGATCTAGATTAAAAAAAATAGGCCTGTTTATATTTTGACAAAGTTGATTCGAAAGTTGATTAAGAAAATAAAAAAATAAAAAGCAATGCCATTTCTGATTTATAGGCCATAACTCCCTCATGGGCCTGGTTTCTATTCCTACTGTTAAATGAGTGTCATTATTCAAAGTTCAAGACAGCCTCCGTGGGGTTAATGTGAAGTTTAAGTGGCTCACTTAAGTGAATGAACTTCAAAGGGAGCACAGCGCCAGGTTTGAAATCCCATATCATTACCTGGGATCTAAATCTTCTTTTACAGCTTCTGATGCACATAAGTGGAGTCCTGGCCACAGCCATTTTGATCTGTAAGGAAAAAGCTCTTGCGTTTGTAGTGAGGGATTTGCAGTATTGACACCTCACTCCTTTCATGTGCAATATATGGCGAGTTTGGCATTTAAACCTGTGCACTGCGGGGAAGGACAAAAAAATTGGTCAACAATAGCCGAAAGGCGAGAGGATCAAACATTTTCTTGTAGCTGCACCGATCATTGTTGAGGATGACCAGGGGACAGACAACAGGGGAGAGAGAAGAGGGCAAGTGCAAAGGGAGGTGTCTCTGACAGGCTGTGTAATAGCCTCACTGTTCTGAAACACTGATCTCACCTCCATCTCCACACTTCTGCTAAATCCCCCTCTCTCCTTATCCTTCAGTTTTGCCCGTTCTCTTTCTGTCTCTTTCACTTTCTCAATGTTTTTTCCAGTCTCTTCTACGCTTGCTCCTTCTTTTTTTCCACCATAACCCCCACACTCAATCTCAAGTTTATTTCACATTACAAGTTGTTATCTCAGTCCTGCTCCACATGCCGTAGTATCATTGCAATCATATCTGACAAATAGACTCAGATGCGCCGGTCAGCTGCACTCAGGACCTTGTTACTAGCCCATCATAAAGCAGACACCACACACATCTTTTCTCCCTTTTCCTCTCTGCCCCTCACTCTCATTTCTAATCTCACGTCACTTTGAACCCGGCTTGACCGCTGACCCGCTGTCATACCACAGACTTCAGTTGTATCCTCCTATACTGGTTGGAGGAGGTCATTCTGCTCGCCACTATACCTTGTATCGCAGATGAGCTGCAAGATCCAATTTGTTTGTGTTGAGATGACTTCAATTCCTTTGCCACAGAACATTAGGGCTGCAAATTAATATCCCTAGGCTCAGCGGCTCGCAGGCCGGTTTCGAGACAGGAGACAGGGATGCTGGGATAATGGCAGATTCACGGAGAGAATTCTTTAAGGCCTGAAGTACCTTGTCCCTAAAGCCATGCTCCCCTCCCACCTTTTCCTTGCTTCCCCGCTTGCCTTCGTCTGTCACCTTCAGAGAACCTCTCCCAAATGAGTTTGGAAGGGAGTGGGCTCTCCTACACTGCCATGCTCAGAGTTGAAACACCTCCAGTCACTCTTAGCTATGAACAGACATTCAGAGGGAAGAAAAGAAGGGAATACAAATGAGCAATAACGTGAAAATAAAGTTTGAGAAGCCTTTTTTTCTGTATAGCAACATGATGTCATAACATCCACATGAGACAGAAACTGCCATGCTGGTTGGTAAGCATTAGTGTATAGTGATAATAAACATAATACTGTGGGTGTCTTATTATATTAACCTGATACAATAATTGTTGTCTGCATAGTGCCACAACCACTAACATACCTCCATGACATATTCAATTAGCAGCCCTGCATGCATTAAGAAGAATTTCCAACTGGCAATGAAAAATGCAAATATCAAAATAAATAATGGCTTGTTGTCATAATCTGTAATGTAAAATCCCTATGATAGAATTCTGTATCAATGGGAAAAGTTGCCCAAAATCTTTTCTTTTTTTTTTCGAGGGAGAAAGAGGCAAGGAGAAGTTCTCAAAAGAAAAGTCAGGTTAAGAACAATAAATTCCACAAGAATGTTTACATTACCCTTTGTAAAGCTGTGTCCATTATGTGTCTGCTACAGAGTCATTATAACCTTTATTTAGCGTATTTAATGCAGCTTATGCAGAAAAGCTAATGGTTTGCACGCGTCATGCCAGGATAAACAAGCTTAAGGTGACAGCAGGATAGCGATAGTATGGTCCAATACGACCACCAAGGTAAAACAAAAAAAACGTGACGTTTTCGTAGGTTCCATATCCCTTTAAGCCCTCTGCAGAGAGAAAGATGAACAACATCAGTCACATATACTCAGCTATTGCATGGAACCTGCACAGCTGTGTTCAATTTACCGCAAACCAATGCTGCACATTCAAAGAGAATCTCAAGCTGTGAAGAGAGGCAGAATTGGCACCAGCATCTCTTTATGCTATAAAACACAGTTCTCATCCCTCTGAATTCAACACACACAGTCCATGGACCAACTGAAACTGTTAAGTAGGGTTTTTTCCCCCATAAATGCAAGACAGTTAAAATGCAAGCCATTTGTCACACTAATTTAAATGAAATCCCATCCTTGTTTGAGATTATTCTAACTGTGTTTAAACATTCATGGGGTTTTACAATAAGGATGAGAGTAGATCACAGGACCAGCTTTTCAAACAAAGCTTTGTGTCCTCCAACAAACAAAACGGAGAACAAAAAAGGTCTGAAATCAATCAAGCCAGAGGTGGAGCTATCCTTGGTGCTGAACGCAAGCTGGACCAAATAGACTTTGAAGGTCTTTCATGATTTTTTCTCTCTTATGAATATGAAGAGAGTAGTCATTGCAGATTATTGGAAAAAGCATTGAAGTTGTCAAGCCACACTGTTTGCAGACATATCTCTCCACTCCAGCCATGTCTTTAATGTACATTCCTAGCCACAGTTTGATTTAGAGGCAAGCCTTCAATGGCTCTTCTCAAAAGTCTGCTTTTTTTGCCCACCCCCACATCAACCAATAATTGTTTTTACGCTTGTAAGCACCACTCTGTTCACAGCAAATTGGCCATTTCCTAATAAGCTTCACAGGGAAGCCATCAAGCCCGTCATTTTAATCTTTTGACTTTTGCTGTTGAGAATGACATTTTGTCTGTTTTCTAATTCTGCCTCAAGAAATATAGGATTCTGTCATCTTTCCTTTTTCTCAAGAGAATCTTCCACTCGTTCTTCTTCTATTAGATTGCTATAATAACCCCCCCTCCCTTCGTTGTCTCCTCTGGCAAGAGCAACACCTCTTGATATTGATTTTTTTCTTGCACTTATAAGAGGGGGGCAGCAAGCCTCATTTAAGCATTTTAAAACAATTGTGAACATTTATCCGTTGTCTCTGAACCCACTGAACCATTTTGGAGACATGGAAGTTTAAACAGAGGTTCGTTGTGTGCTCAGGAAGCGGATACTGGATGCATCACCACAATGTCCTAGAATGTGGCAACTGGAGATGGTGAGATAATGCCTGCTGGGTAATATGACTGTGTACTATCACATCTCATCCCAGCACCATTACCCTGCCATCAACATTTGTAAAATATAATTTGCAACATTTTCTCTAATGCCCTTGCCAGAATGCCTGCAACAGAAAAACAGACCGAAATCCTCAAAGGACAAACACCAAGCCTTGTATCGTGTTCATCATACTGCATCTAAATATATTTTTCTCCTGACTCTGTATGGAAGATATGCAGGCTTTTCTTTTATTACACCTATATCTGGGTTATTCTAACTTAGATGTCTTTTCCAAGAATGCTTGAATGAATGAAGGCTGGTGCATACGAGTGGAAGTAGACATGAAAAGAAAGGAGGAGGAGAGAGATTAATTCCGGCATACAGACCTTACCAGACTGAGAGTCATCCTTTACCACAATGTCACTTGTCAGAGCAAAGAGAACATGGTTCACTCAGTTCAGCTGTTCATAGTAATTTTTCTTTGAGTTGCATTAATGAATAGTCTTAAAGGTGAATGAATTGGGCAATCACACATTTGTTCAGTCACTATTGGAATAAACCCTTCCTTGGTAGTAGCAGTGAAAAAAATGGGCATTGTGTTTGCTGAAGGAGGTGAAAATACAATAAAGTTTCAGCAAAGTAGGAGACCTTTAAGGAGAGAAGCAGGCAGAGGGTGGGGTTGGCCTGCAGCTGAACTTATGAAGCTCCGGGCATGGCTTGAGGCTTCCCCTTGCGTGTGTGTCTGTGTGTGTGTGTGTGTGTGTGTGTGTGTGTGTGGTGTTTGTGTGTGTGTGTTTTCATGCACACATCTATGTAAATGTGGGATAACATAAAAGTCCATGGGTGCAAAGTACTGAGCAAAAACCTTGCACACTCCTGCTGTGCACTAAAACAATGAGTGTGTGTATCTGTCTGAATATTCCTCCCAGGTATTGTGAATTAACATTCAGCCATATATAGCAGACGGAGAGCAAAACACTGTAATATTTTCTCCTAGTCTCTTTCTAATATGACAGCTCTCTGGTGCTACATCACGCTGATGGCTCCTCTCAGCTCATCCACCTCTTTGATCAGCACCCTTCTTAGCCAGGAGACTCTTCATCTCTGTTGCAGCGGTGCAGACCCTTGGGTGCCCTATTAAGCTCCTCTCTCTGATTCTTTGATTCCACCACCTGCCTGTGCTGTGCTGTGCCGTCCCGTTCCTGGGCATGACTGGTGCAGCCGCCCACTAGTCAGTCTGTGTTTTGTATGACCATGGGTAACCCCCTTCTGACCGCTCGCACAGCCAGTCACAACACCCGCCCGCCCGTTGTCAGACGAACGCCAAACAAGCTGAGCGATGCTTTAACCGAGGATCTGACCAGCAAATGAACCAGTAGTGCATCATAATGATTGTAGCAGCACAACGCAATCTCCTTGGCAATTAATTAAACTGTTAATTTAATTATCTTAATGGAAATATGATGGTGAAGTAGTTATGCAGCCAGCTAGAACAAAGTGTCCCCCTGCAGTCTTTTTTGTTTTTTAAAGCCTGCCATTGTTTAAAGTTAATAATGCCACAATCTCTCACATGCAGAGGGAGATAATTAAGATAACTTTCAACTTCTTTTGAGGGAAGGAAAACTTTCCTCTTCAAGGATTACGAATCAGCACGGGAGCAAAATACAACTCGAAACCATCAGCATTCGCATCTTTCAGCTGATCATAAAAGGTGAGTGCTTGTCAAAGTGCCAGTCCTGATATCATAGGCCCTTAGTGCTCAGCTAAGCTTCCGGTGGCTGTCTCTGTCTTGTGGAGACCCTGGCTGGATACATGATTGGCAACTGTTTAATGAGGGTCTATGTACCTTTGATTACAAGGTCTCACTAATGAACAGCATGTCAGTTTTGCCCTATTAGAGGAGAATACAGTCCGGGGTAGCCTGGCCAATCACTGGAGCAGCGTGTCCAAATGCCAATCAAAGGGCACACTTGATTTTCATGCGGTTCCCTGTGGAAAATTATAATCATCATATTTCGACTATGCCATATTATTGCTCTGGGTTGATGTCACCTGCTCTGTAAGTGGCTGGAGCATATTACAACACACACCGATAGCATTGTTGCATTTATTGATGTCTTTCCAATATTTATCACACACTACAACAGCCTTGTTGAGAAAACTTCAACAAAATTGTCAGAATCAGATGGAAGCAGGCAGCTTTCCAGGGGGATTGAAACAGACCGGCGTATTTATAGCATCCTCAGAAAGAAACAAGAACTCCCTGACCGACAATCCAAAGCTGCTTTACTTGTGCAGAAAAAGGTAGTTATTGGAGTCACCTTCATCGTGTGCAGACTTCTGAGGAAATCTCTCTAGAAGTGTCAGAATGCACAATGAGGGAATATTCACAGTCGAGTGCTGAAAGAGGTGAGTGAGTCTACAGGCACCAGTCACGAGTTAGTTCTGTAACACTCACACACACACACACAGACACACACACACACACACACACACACACACACACACACACACACACACACACACACACACACACACACATACCTGGACAAACCAATACTACCACAAAGCAAGACACAGATACAGGACCCTGCTTCTTTGGTGTCTGCAGCTCAACCTATATCTGCAATCTGCACTGAGCTGCTTTTGACATTAATGCATAATTTATGTCAGATTATGCTCAGATGACTTCACCGTCTTTGACATTTTACTTTATTTCAGTAACATTTACAGATGTAGCTTTTGTAGAAGGCCTCACTTTCTACATGCTTGCTGCCATTGACCCGTTGCTTCACCCGAAAAAATATTGTTTGGAACAAAATGGTTTTGGGGGCACATCTATAATTGCTGCCATGGTAAATCATGATGTTAATTTGTGTAACAACTGTTCCTGACTATAAGACATTGTGCTGACAAAGCAGTAGATCAGAATCAATTTACTTCTTCGTTCTTGTTCTTCTTTTCCCAATTGTAGCCTGAAGATAGAAGGGGTTGTTCTATAGTAGAGTCGGCTATATTACCTTTCAACCATCGCTGCATTATTTTCATGTAAGTCACTCCAGTGAAAACCAATTTGATAGTTCTTGAGGAGTTATTAGCCTGATTTTCGTTCAAGTCTGTGGACTTACTCATTTAAAGTGTAGCACATTTACATCTCTTCATTGCACTCTGATTTCGTGGTCCACGGAGCGGTCACAGTTATAACAGCACTTTACACACAGTTGAATTAAATTAAATATGGGGTGGATGGGAACGAATAGCTTTGTGGACATATGCATCTTGTGAATGCCCTCATTCAATTAAAGCCTCATTTAGCATGTCTTATAAAACCTAATCTCTTTGTAATAGATAGGGGGGGAGGGGGTTATGTATGGAGTAATGAATTTCCTCTCACTTCCCAGAAAGTGATGACACCCTCCAGCTGCTGAGATTATGACTGAATGACTTGGCTGGAGGTGGATATTGGAAATAAAAACTAAACTTGGAGTTACTATACCATGCTCACAGAATCTGGCTGTCAAGGTCTTTTCTTGGTAAATTCAATTAAAGTGTCAGACTTGGTGTTGGTCCATGCATAACGCTGGGCTGTATTGTATATCTTCTGAGACAGAGGAAGAGAGAGAGAGTTAGTAGGAAGGGTGGAGAATTGAGTGGTTACCCTGCAAGGTAATTTCATTTTTTCCATCAGACAGTTTTCAACAAGGTGCTGAGAAATAAGGAATAGCCAGCGAGGAAGTTTTAAATTGGTTGACTTCTAGCAATGCGCCGGGCATTCAGGGTGGAGGAATTGTTCTTGAAAAGTGTACGCAGAAGAAAACTGCAAGATTCATAGTTCTTTAAAATTAGATGTATAGACAGTATTAAGTGTCCTAGTAGCTCAGTGGGCTAAGGTGCATATAGTATTGGGTTCGAATTCAGTTGATGAGTTTTGTTGCAGGTTATTCCATCTGTTATTTGAATCTGTCCCGTCAGTCTTCACTGTACACTAATAGAAAAGAAACACAAAGCCATACAAAATGAGTTGAGCAATAAAATCACAAGTTCAAGTTGGAACAAGATGAATCATGTTTTTAAATACATAGATAGATAAACAGATAGACAGACAGACAGACAGATAGATGTTTTCACTTAGCCTGTCCTGTTATAATTTAGGCCCATGTTACAATCCCATAGAGAACACATCAAGTTGATACTTTGTAATTAATCAATAGTTTGGAAGTTTGCATGTACTTTACAACACCAAATCAATTGCAATTTCTTACCTATCATCCCCAGTTCAGTGGCTAGAGTTAGAAGAAGTGTTGCTCTATGTGAATATTATAGATTTGCTTTTTGTTCACAGATGGAGACTGATTAACTCAGCTGCTAAGCCATTAGTCCTGTCAGGGGGGGGATATTTATTCATCCATGTTGTTGTTGTTTTTTTTATTTTACAACAGTCAGAGGTTATCAGTATTCCAGCACCACCATGTTCCCCGTATGTCACCGTTAATCACCAAAATGATGTTGAGGGCTCCAATTTAAACAACATCATTTCTGACAATGCAGTTCGATGACAGTCTGATTTACTGTGTGAGAGAGCAGGATATGAATACAAAAGATAAACCCCTCTTCTTCTCAGCATTCATCATCGGTCATTAGGAGCCTTGCACTGAGTCTTTAAGCTGCAGAAGAGCTATACCTGGTCCAAGATCCCTTTCATTAGGCCTGGATATATAGACTGAAGACAGCAGAGCATGCATGAAGGCAGGAGGAGCAACAACAATGGAGCTACGGTAGAATAGTGTGGAATTCACTTCATTCTTATTTTACCAAGAGCATTGCTTAATGCTGAGACCTCACTAACTAGGAAGATTCTTTGATGCTTCATGTACTGTTAGTAAGGAAGGATCCCTTCATTTACAGTACTTTTATCTTTTATACACTGAGTAAATAGCTTGGGATTCAATTAATCAAAATGTGGATCTAAATTTTGTCTATATCATATCAAAAGGTACATAGACATTTTTTTCTCTATGATTAGGTTCAGCATGCCTGAATATTGTGCAGTTATTGTGCAATGCTTGTGAATAAATATTTGACAATGCTCCCTCTCTCTCTCTCTCTCTCTCTCTCTCTCTCTCTCTCTCTCTCTTTCTCCTAGTCTGTGTGTGCGTGTGTGTGTGTGTATGTGTGTGTGCGTGCGTGCGCACGTTTGCTCACATTGCTTGGGCTATAGGGTTTCTGCATATGCTGCAGTTACAGTGTAGTAAAGTATTTTCCAAAATGCTAACAGTATGGAAACACCAACAGAATTATGTTCCCCCCAAAAAAATATTGTCAGTATTGATATTGAGACATCTGACCAAAATAATCATGATATTTGTTTTTGTCAACATCATCCTGCTCTGCTCCTGCCTTGCGAAATCCTCATCCTTCAACAGCGAAAGGCAATTTTTGCTCCATTATGCTCTGAAAAGCTGAAAAGGCTAAATGAAAAAGCTCAGAATAAGCCTAGCCATTTAAATGGCTTTAGCAACAAGCAAGTCTATTTATAAAACAGCAGAACATTGCCTACCAAATTGGATGTTTAAATCAGCTTGTTGTCTTCTCACTCTGCATTTCAGCAGCATGAACATGTGCTGCAAACGCATGTGATGATATGAGCCAAGCTTGCCTTTATGTACATTTTGGGCACTAACAGTAATAATAAATGTTTTTAGTGAGTTCACTGGTGTTGGTTTAGCCTGAAATTCCACTCACTCCAATGATCACAGTAGCCAGTAAAAGGCACATAGCACTCAAAGATACGGTAGCTTCTCTGAGTGATGGTTAGAGATTGAATCTGGTTAGAATGAGACGTGTGAGAGAGGTTGCAATTTTGGCATCAAAGTTTGACGCATTTTGTTTTCATGTCTATCCTTCTCCTGTCTGCATCTCTGCGGTGGTTGGCTTTTTTTTTTTTTTTCAAAGAGATGCTTTTTCATTACAACCACAGAAATATCTCAGAGGGATTGCTTGCAATGCAAGATGTACATTCTCACAATTCTTCTCCTGACAATGACGTCCTGATACATGCTTTCGTCTTTGTTCTATAAAATGTATTGTATGATGTCATCCTCATTGTGGATGAACTACACTTTATTATGATGCAGACCAAGTAAATGAATAAGGGAATTACTGACTTGACTCTTGATGGACTTCTTTTCACTCACTATCTTATAAATTCTTGTTTTCCTGAATAAATTCACATATATTACAGCACTAATAAATTAAAAATTAAAACTTTTGGACTAGTTTGCCTGAAACCAAAGTTCACTGCTGAATGCAAAATAATCAGGGGGGTATTTCATGAATTGTAATTACGCCAATAAATCAAAAGATAATTGTTGACATAAAAATCTCCATTTCACTGCAGCTACTTAACAGTTGTCTAATGACTGAAATTTGATACAGAGTGTATAAAATCTGGCATGTTAAAGGAAACACCAGTCTTTTTAATTACCAGTTTTATTATCCAACTAAGCAGATGTTCTGTTTACTTTGAGTAGAATTCAAGAAATAAATCTTTCACAAGAGATCAGTATAGATTCATTTGTCAACAATGAGCCTTATAAACAACAAAGAGTGAATTTGACCAGTGTAACTCCAGAAAAGTCCAGTGTTGGACTAGCAAGACATAGAATAACTGGGAGAGCCTCCAAGTTTAGTTCTAATTTTCTTTATCTGACAGGTCTATTATTAAAACAAAGGAGGTCTTCCTCAAATAGCTTGGCATTTCAAAGGAGTCATAGGAGGCCATGTTGTGGAAACTGACAGACTTCTGCAGAAATGAATGAGCCTCCAGTGTTCTGTGTCTGGCTCTAGAGGAGGGAAAACTCAGAGCTGAGAGATAAATTTAGGAGAGGAAATGTCAGCTCAAATGAAGTGCCTCACTCTGTTGTGTGTCGGGATGAAATGCACCGGAGATGTGAAGGTGAGGCTGCTGCTGCTGTATATCCTGGATAAACACGCGTACACACACACACACACACACACACACACACACACACATAATAATTCAACATACTTCTACCATTCTACCAAGAAGCAACCTTCCACAAGGTTTTCATAATGTAGGACTCTTGTTGCAGTGGTGTCAAAACTAAACCAAAATCACAGTAATTTTTCAGACTTTTTATCCTAAACTTATGCCATGCTGCTATAATTCCTTAATGCATGATAATTATTACAGTTGGTGCTGGAGAATTGTCAGTCTGCATGCAGTTTTTTAGGTAGAAATTCATGTATCCTTGCCTGTAAAGTGACAATTAAAATCTTAATCAGGTAATCCATCAATTAGCACATAGTGAGAGGACAGTTTAGTAGCAGCAGGGCAAAGGGACGGAGATGTGATTACTTTGTATATAACATTTGGCATATCAGAAAAATATCCATACTAGCTACAGATGAGGCAAGAGCCTAAGGCTATAGTCACTACCAGCAACATTTTACAACAGGAGTAATCTCCATACCAACAGTCAGCTTGCTCATATGTAGAGCAGCACACTTATTAGTTTATTGGACTATTAGCATAATGCAAGGTGGAAATGTCCTTGGGAGAAATTGTTGTCGTGACATTGTGGCCAAATGTTTGCACTGTGATTAAACTGTGGGGTCTCACTTGATTCATGAAGCTATTAAGGGAAAATTAGGAGCAACATTTTTAAAATCGAGAAATTAATCAATTAGCATATCATGACAGTTAATAGACATTTCCCTGGATACATCTCTGCATGTAAACCAGGCTTCCATATCATGGAGAGGTAGGAGTGTACTAATAGTGGTAACAGATTGTTGGTGCTTCCCTTTCTGCAGCCTACCTGTGGCTACACAGGACTGGGCATCCAATACATCACAGTCACATTGCATCTGTAATGTACCCCAAGGCATTTCTTATCTGTCGAGGCAGGTAGCAGGAAATTTGATTAAGCTCACAAATAATTTTTAATGAATCCCTGTGCACCCTTCTTTAAAACACCCAGACCCCCCACCTCCTCTGCCTCCTTCACGTCTTTCACTCTGCTCCTCTTATGACGCCTTTCAAAAACAAACACGAGAAAGAGATAAAGAGACGGAGAGAGACACTGCTGCTTTCTAAAGTTGTCTACATGCTGCCACTGCTAAGTGTCGCTAAGTGCCCCCACCCACCCACCCACCCACACACACACACACACACACACACACACACACACACACACACACCCCCTTGCATCAACATCATCTGATAAGAGAGGCAAACCAGAAACATGGAGAATAAATGTGGTATTTGTTGAATGACTTCAAGCAAATTAAGAAGGAAGAGCAAACTCTGAAGGCTTGTGTAGGCCTATTCTTTGATCCATTGCTAGATAAACACACATTCACACACACACACACACACACACACACACACATAGACAGAGAGATTGTCAGAAAGTTTATTAAATGGATTAGTTGTGATTGCCTCTGAGGCAGTTTGTATTCATGGGTACACCACAATGTCGCTAATAATAATACAGATAATAATACTATACTAATTATTGTACAAAAACTACATTGCCTTGGAGATAAAAGTACGCAATTTCCCCTTTATGTCTTCTCACAAAATTTCCATTACAGGATGTGAATGTAAAACAAATAAAAGTGCAAACTAACCCTGGAGGATGAAAGAGGAGAGAAAGAGGGGAAGAGGATAACTGAATGATAGTGTTGCTGGTATGTGGTTTGCCACCGATGGATAAGGCACAGGCATTTTATCCTCATTATAGATTCCCAGACCCAGGTGAGTTGGAGTACAGCCTATTCATAATACACAAACGCAGGGGTTAGTACTGTAGTCCAGATATGAGTCACAACATGCTTTTTTTCACCAAATCTCCACTAAAATGATTGGCTACCTACATCCATTCCAATGCACGTTTTGTCCTGCCAATGGATGTTGAAGGGTATAATAAAGATCTCATTAACACCTCTGTTCATCCAGAGAAAATGAACTCCTTAATTATCATTTTTGCATTTTTGCATTTAGAAAGGCACGTATCCTGTTTATTGCTTATTTCTGTTTTGGACTTGGACTCGGTCTTGACTTGGTCTCGACCCCTTTTGGACCTGGTCTTGATTCAAATGCACGCATACATGCATGCTCACATGCTCAATGCACTTGCCATGGCCCAGAAACCCACGAACAGTAGCACACGCCCACACACTCACTCTGAAAAAGATACAATACATGCCCTCCTATTCATCTCAAGCATCTGGGGAAGGGGGAACAGCCTATTTGTGAGTGTGTGTTGAACATTGTTTTTTCCCATGGGGAGATTTAACAGATTCTCCCACAGACTTTCAGTTGTCGCCCTGATTGTAATCAGTTGGACCGTAAATAATAAGACAGGACCAATAGCTTTATCATTACGGCATTTTGCTGATACAGCAGAATTAACAGAGGTATGCTGTGCATTAGGTTCTGTTATCTTAACTTTAGGTCTGCTTTCACCAAGCATATGGAACCAAATTGTGCCCCTCTGTTCTGTGTCCCTAATGAGTGTACGGTCTATTGGAGGCCATACGATACACCATCAAAGAGAATGATCATCAGCAGTGCACACTTCATTTAGTCCCTCATTTCTTTTTCTTATATTCTCTTTGTCTTTCTCTCCCCCTCGCTTGCTCACTCGCTGTTGCTCTCACTGTCTTGTTCTCTCTCCTTTCTCTCTCTCCTGCTCTCTCTCCCTCTCTCTCCACGCTCATCTGGCACAAGCAGCATACCTTATTGCAGCTGCATTAGGACCACTCTAATCTGTGTGGCAGGGTGGAATGGGATGTGCAATGGCTTTTTCTCGTTTCCTGGCTGAGAGGGCCGTGTAATGTGCTAATGGACTCGGCGGCGGCTGCCTGACCCCCTGGTAGAGCGTGCAGAGTCAGGGCTCACAGCTGTGACTCCCCCTTGCTACTATCTCACCAAAACAAGCACAGCTCCACTACAATCTTTTTATAGCTGCAGAGAGACTGACCCTCCACTTCCAACATCATTAGAGCTTCCCGGGTGAGGGATCTGGATCTGCTGTGTGGCCATGTACTGTACCAGTAGTAGGTTTGGATGGAAATGCACTCTCAAATTTGAGGTGACATAAAACTGTTGAGGTTTAGCACATTTTCCCCCGGCCATGTGGGTCTATATAGTAGGGGTTTTTTTCTGGAGTGATGTTTTAGAGAGGATGAAAGGATATCAGAGTTATGTACTGTAAACAGGCTTGGGTTTTTCACAACCAGTTTGTTCCCAGTTTCATTATAGATTCATTTCAAATCTTTTGAGCATTTGACATTACTACTGTACAGTATGTGTGGCTTATTTAAAGGTCCCATATCGTAGAAAACGGGATTTCCCTTGCGTCTTTGATTATAAAGGAGTTGGATGTGCTATCTAAACATTGTGAAAGTATCAAAACACACAATCCACACAATCCATATTAGAAAACCGAGCCTCTAAATGAGCTGTTGGTCACAAAGGTTCACTCATTATCATTTTTGTAAGAAATAATAGGCTAACAAAGTGTTTTTTTCAAAGCAGTTGAGCGGTTGTTATTGTTTATTACCAGAGAGTTTTCCCTACCTGTAGCTGCCGGCTCCGTGGTGACTCACGTTTCACTCTTGAAACTGTTAGCCAATCAGAACAGAGGGGTTGTTAATATTAATGAGCCTTAAAGACACAGCAACAAAAACAGCCTGTTCTTGGTAAGGTTCAGAGAGATGCTGGAAAATGAATGTGTAAAAATGGTTTGAAAGTGTTTTTGGTGCATGACACCACACAAACAGCTTTTAATGGACCTAAGACATAAAATAAAACACTGGAGAGTGTAGAATATGGGACCTTTAATGGAAATGTCCAGCCTAAAGGAATTTAACACTGCTATTGGTGATGTACCTTGCATTTCTGGGTCCATTGTGTTGTTTGGTGGTGTTTCTTATTCCTGTGGAGAACTGGCAAAACAAGACAATGTGATGTCACGTTGAGATATTTCCAGTGCAGCAACAGTGAAGTTTGATAGCAGATCATTTTTCCGCTATCTAAAACATCAGTGGTAAACGTCAAGTTTTGGTGTCAGTCCCTCAGAATCAAATAGCAAAGGCTTCTTTCTAGACTCTCCATTTTGCACCGACGTTCAACAATCACACAGGAAGACACTGTAGAAGAGGAAGAGATACCAATTTCTCCACTGACAGCATGTTGCATTTTGAGTAAGATGAGCAACTCTAACTTTTTCTCAGCTGGAAAAACTCTCTTGCTCTCGCTATCGTTATTGCTCTCTCCACTTATACGTAAAAACCCACAGCTGAATGGAGTTCAGGCCGAGCTGTTCTCCGGGGGTTGTTGAAATTTTCCTTTAAGATTGATGTGAGAGAAAACACAATGAATTATATATACGGTGCAATATAATTTTTTTGTACGCACCTACAGCCTTGATGCCAAAATACCTTTATAAATACACAGTGAAAGCCAACATTTCAACAAATGACGCATTTACCTATCTACAGTATCTATTATTAATACATGTCCAAGAAAACTTGCAAAGTGGACCACAGCGTTGTGTCTCTGAACATCATTTCAATAAAACCCTGTGAGTTTTTTACTTATCAGTATCAAGGAAAAAATTGCTCAAGTCTATAGAGCAAGTAATGATGGAGGGTGACTGTTACCTGGAGTCTGTTACCGTTTTATTGTTGTAAAAATGCTGGCTGAGAGGAAGTGTCAGTATTATTTTACCTTAACAGCTCCCTCTAATGTCCATCATCACCTTTAAAGAGCTGGAGGAAATCATCATCACACTTCAAGTCTGCCGGAGCTGGATTTCTGCCTGTCTCTGCCTAACCTTGGAAATAACATCCTGTCAGAGGGCTTTAAAGCACCAGTGGCAGTCGTCATGCATGTATAACATGATTTTTATAGTTCTTTGACTATTCTCAAAAGTGTCCGCACTATTTTAGCGCGCCCCTAAAGCCACTCTTGTCACCCCATGCAGTGCAGAGAACTAAATGGGATGGTGGCAGCCGGGGGCAGCGTGACATTTTGAATCAAGATACATGCTGTAATGCTCAGAAAATCAGAAATGATTCTTTTCTTTTGAATTGGACTTTTCATTGTCAGACGCGGCCACAAATTGAGCCACTGGGGCCATTCGCTTTCATCCAGCAGACTTTTTAAGTGGTATCCAGCTGCAAAATGTTTTCTCTTTTCAATGCTCTTGCTTCACTGACCTTGTAAAGTAAAAGATAAACACATTAAAGCCCATCAATGTGATCAATACGGCCATAAATTAAATGCTGAATCTAAGCTAGTAATAGGTTTATTTAAAAAAATAATGAGCGAACATTACGTTTTGAAAGAAAAAGACAATTACACAGCATGACCAGGTTACATCTGGGATATTAGAAAATGGAGTTGAAAGGGGGCTCCAATGGATGTTTTAAAATTTACTTCAATGGATGTTTTAAAATTTCCCTCAATTAAAGAAGCGGGAATGAATTATCTTGTTCTAAATTTCTTGCAGAACAGATTTCTCTGCTCACAAATGTATAAATGAAAAATCTTTGAATTACACTGAACCAAATGCTTCAGCTTTTGCTACTGAGCTACGAGGAAAGCCATTTGCCAACACCTATGTTTTCAACCCATCATGCTCAGCTAACTACTGTGTGTGTGTGTGTGTGTGTGTGGGGGGGGGTACACTCCAAGGTGCCCTCCAAATAATCCACAAAAACATATGACTATTTCACAGTCGCTAAGAGACTGAGAGAGTTATTATGTCTCAATTAAAGAACGGCCCATGGCTATTATTTCGTTTGTAATCGTTTCAAGATGCCACCTATTGGGTGCGGCCCTCTACACTGCAAATAGATGCTGCGGTTTGCCTATAGTTTCTTCATCATCTTTGAAATCACCTTCCACTCCTTGAAGCAGTCATGTAGCGGAGCACCCAGAGAGGCTCCCCGAGGCCCGCCTGCCCACCAAATCACCCGGTCTCCTGGGAAAAGAAGAGGAGCTGATGCAGAAGAAACAAAGAAAGGGTTAGAGAGGAAGAAAAGCAAA
Source organism: Centroberyx affinis (assembly GCF_046629955.1). NCBI lineage: Eukaryota > Metazoa > Chordata > Actinopteri > Beryciformes > Berycidae > Centroberyx > Centroberyx affinis. Next base: position 284,206 of record NW_027280269.1, read on the forward strand.
GAGAGTGAGCTCACCGGAGACTTTCAACTGCATAAACAGCTGATCTCTCCCTCTCTCTGTCTTTCTCTCTCTCTGTCTCTCACTCTTTCTCTCTCTCTCCTTTGTCCACAAACCCTGCATGCTGTTTATAAGCCAGCTGAGCTTCATTAGTGATATGGGTCCTGGTCTGTATTTCAAAGCCTCTCTACTTTATAATGGCCAATGGGTGTGGGACAACTGAAGGACATGCATTCATTTCTTGTTTTTGATCATGGATCTCAACATTGCCCTGCCCCTCACCCTCCATGCTCAAAATTGATCTTAGTGATTTGGGGGCCCTAGGCAAAGGCAAGCATGGGGCCCCTGAATCCCAGCCTTCCTTTTCAATCCATGCTTTCTACACATTATCTTCAAGTTGGGGACCATTTTGATGGAAAAAGCTTTATTTTCCCCATCTCTTTATTTGTCTGTACCACTTTGGCAGCTTTGCTTCATTTTCTTTTTACCTTTCTTGCAGCAGCTGGTGCAGTGGCAAGGAAAATGATCTTAAAGTCAAAGGACAATATTATCTTCCCATAGATGAATTAACTACAAGTCATTATGCTGGAGTGTTAAAGTAGCCTGTGGTCTTGAACACAGTGTGATCCTCCAATGTCAGAAAAATAAAAATAAAAGCAACAAATCTACAAAATTGGTTGGGAGCCAACTGTGAGTCAAAGTACGAGTCTCCTACATACTTTAGAATGAACAATCTAATGTTCACAAACACACAAGGTCATATCTTAAATTCAGTGTAAAAGAAATAAAATGTCAGTACTCAAACTAAATAAAAGGGACACATTTGAACTCTAAAACACTCAACAATCTGCGACCTTGTGATCCAGCTTTACAGAAACAGGCTCAACCACACAACATTACAGTGATTCAATGTCTTTTCATTTGTTGTATTTATATTAATACCTGTGTTCATCTTTCTGTCACCCTAGCAACCCAGACTTGCTCTTAGTTTAGACTAAGTATTGTCAGGTCTTAGCTTTCTCTCTCTTTCTCTCTTTCTTTCTCTCTCTCTCTCTCTCTCTCTCTCTCTCTCACTTGCTTTCTCTCTCTCTCTCTCTCTCTCTCTCTCTCTCTCTCGCTCTCTCTCTCTCTCTCTCACTCTCTCTCTCTCTGTCTCTTTCACTCTGTGCACATTTAAGCTGTTACCTCGGGGAAAGGCTGGAGGTGTGAACTGGTCCTTTTAGAGGAGAAAATGGAGTTCATGTAAACCAGCTGACATTTAAACTCTCTGAGGAGATCATCTGAGCAGAGATACTTTTAGAGTATCCATGTTAACATGCTTTAAAGGAAGACCATTAGCTACTAAAAGGGATGCTTTGACATTTTGAACATTTGGAAGTTATTTTCTTCACCAGACACAGGAGGAAAGGTTTCCACATTTGCACTTCAATTTCCTTAAATTTAATTTCAATGTCCTTCAGTTTCCTTAAAATGGTAGATTTATGTGAATGAAGCGTTTTGGGGAGGAAATATCGACGTATCCCTTTAATTGATTTGTTGGAAGGATGACAGTCATGGTCTCATCATGAGGTATTATTGCTTTTTCGTCCTTTTTGCACTCCACAACCATATTTGAAATTATGCCTCTGGAATTTTGTTATTTGCCAATCAAAAATTTGTCATCATGGAAAGTGCAATGCATTTTGTGTTCTCTTGGCTTTCTTCATGCAGGGCTTTTATTAAATTAATGCCGCCTGGTCTGTCAGTGATAAAGTAGAAGTTGTGAAAAACCTAAAGTCCATTTTTTTTATAGGTGGATATGTGGTCCATCCTAATGGGAATATAAAGCATAACAATGAGCTGGCTTAGACAGCTTAGACCCGCTATTTGGAAACATATGTGAAAAGAACATTTCAGTGAATGTGTGCTGCTTTCAAAGGACTAATCCTGCAACACTACCTCTTAGGGTTTTTCTCTATGGTTCATAATACAAAGCTGATTCCAGAATTGAATTTAGGCAAATGGAAGCCTCTGGGTGGACAGATATTTTGTTCAGCTCTACTCCTTGTTCAGTTTTAGCGCGCTCGGCGGAAACTCAATTCCCTAAAAAACTTTTCCAGTCAGTTTTTGACTAGATTATTCTGCGCAGGTTCCTCTCCTTTGAGATGATGTGGCAACTGACATGTTTTTCCACTTCTCTTTGAAGCTTTCTCACTTCCTGCCCCCCACCCTGAAAACAGGCCTCCTCTCCTTTTTGTTCCCTCCTTTTCTCTTTGTGTCGCCTTTTGTCGAGCCTCGCTCCTTTGGGCCCCCCCCCCATTTCATTTTATAATGCCTTATATTATATTCTGTACATTTTCCCTGACAACCTGGCAATCGCCACGCCGCGTGAATCTCCTTTTGTCTCTTTTCTCCCCCTCTCTCTTTGTCGTTCTTTGTAGCCTCTGTATCCTCTGGCAGGACAGATCTCCCTCACAGAGGCTGCTGCCGGGAAAGACAGACATACAGGCCAATATGCACACATAAATGTATGTGCGCACGCCCACAAACACACACTGGGAGTGTGTCAGGCAGGCTGCGGCACCTGATGTCACGGTAATGGGAGTGACAGGCCAGCCCGGCCCAGTGAGAGAAAACAATGACAGCTTGATCGACTGTGAGAGGGATGTAAATGAGCCACTAGCATGCCTGATGAGCATAAAGTGGCAGACTCAGCCCCGCTGCCATCCGCCTCTCAACCTCTACCTCTTAATGCGATTAGAGGCTTTAATTAACCCCAAGATGCCTCCCTCCCATGACTCTCTAACCGCAGCCTTAAAGGAAACCTGATTGACTGACTTATTTTTTCAATTTCTCTACTCCCTCTCTATTAAATATTTCCCTTTACTCTGTCTGTCTGTCTGTCTGCCTGTCTGTCTGTCTGTCTGTCTGTCTGTCTGTCTCTCTTTCTTTCTCTCTCTGCTGTTTTGGTCTTCACTTTTTGCAACCTTCTCATTTGTCATTCATGAGATCTGTCTATTTTTTTTTTTCCCTCTATCGAGTCAACTCTCTGGCCGGATGATATTTTATTCTGTGATAGGGTGTTGTCTGTGCTGCCAGCATGAATAGAGTCTGATTTAGTGTGTCTTTCATGCAGCCTGTTGGAATAAACATCTTTACAAAACTAAAGGGCATAACGCAAGAAGAAATTAGAGAGAGAGGAATAAGAAAAAAGGTCAAATTCTTCATAAGATTGAAGCAAACTCTGCAGTCACTATTGAACTGAAATGCTTCATCTCTTACTTGTCTACAGTCAAATGAATAAGATAAGAGTAGAGAGTGTTGTGTGTGTGTGTGTGTGTGTGTGTGTGTGTGTGTGTGTGTGTGTGTGTGTGTCTGTGTGTGTTTGTGTGTTGCTTGACCTTCATTAATAAAGCACTACTATTACTACTACTACCAGACTCCTAACAGGAACTAAGAACAAGCTTATTACCTCCATTTTTGCTTCACCTCATTTGCTACCGGTGCAGTTTAAGATTTGATTTTCAAATTCTATTCTATTGATCAGTTTTAAGGCACATTTTGGACTAGCGCTCAGCTTCTATGCTATTAACCCCCCTATGAGCCCATGAAGTGCTGCTTGAGATTATTTTGGTTGTTCTGCTGTCTAGACAGGAATGATCAAGGAATGAAGGAATGAAGACTAGGAATGATAAATCTTTCTCCACACTTTTTGATGCGTGCTTTTACTTGAAACAATGGTCTGTATTTGTTTCATTGTTGTTTCAGTTCTTGTGCATTTGCCATTTTTTCCTCATTACTCATCACATTTTGTAGTACACATTTTGTTTTGATGAATGTTAGTTTTGTTTGTACGTTGTTTTGGAAGCATAATGTGATTCATAACCCTCAACACACTACTAGCTAGTTCTGTATGTAAACAATGCAAACAGTGAGATAGCAAGGCAGAGGCAATCAATCTAAGCACTCAGACACTGATCAACCAATCATGAGTCACACCCTCATTAGCATATTGGATGTAAATGAAATCAAACTGCAGCAATAAAATAAATAAACCACAATTAAATCCATGCATGAAAATAACAGTTGGCATATTTATTTATTTAATCATTCATTCCTCTTCTTAATGTAATTCTGCTTGACAAACTGCCTTATTTTTAGTGTAAGGAATTATTTTTAGACAAGGAAATCCTCAAGTGTGTAATTGTGGTAAGTATAGTGAAATATAGTTTTTTGGAGTATTTCTAGTGTGTGTGTGTGTGTGTGTGTGTGTGTGTGTGTGTGTGTGTGTATAAGTTGAATGTGTGGGCATGTTTCAGTGGACCATTTGTACCGACTTTATCCCTTTCAGCATCATGGCAACCTAGAATAAACGGCATTTGGCAGCAACAATACGCTGGACATGTGGGCTGTCCCATCATGCCACTGTCTAACAAGCAGACAAGTGGCTGTAATGGCTGCCTGCCGAGATTTGTCCAAATTGGCTCCCAGACATGCACCTGCAGAGTGCCTTCCCACCCACAGCCCAACATCACTAGGCACCAGATGGACGTCAGAGGAAGAAAAAACAAGTGTGGCCCATAAGTCCAACCATCCATGAAGCCTCCAAACATTAGAGAAAGATGTTTTTCCATGATTCAGGCAGCGGAGCAGAGCCTCAAGATACCCGCTGGAGCAGGATGTGCAGTATTATCATGTGCGTTGCATTTCTAATCAGATGAACGTATAGAGAGCAGGGTACAGTAAATCCATTATTCCCTCGCTACTTCTGAAGGAGAAGCTATTTGGGTGTCAGTGCTTAGAAGGCAGCAGGAGAATCTGTGAACCTCATCGCTCTAGGCGAGGCTTATGCTGCTGATGGTCCAGGAGATGCCCGCTCCATCACGCTCCATCTCTTGGTATACCATGTTCCCCACTATATCCTGTCAACAAGAACAGTATATTACTACAACTATCCGTTCTTGCACAGCAATGAGTCGCTGATGTAATCTGAAAACACTGCGAGCCATTGATCTGGCTCTTTCTGGCCACTGTCAATTGCTGGCAAATTGGATCATTAAACGAAGCTGATTGCAGAATGAGAGACAAAGAACCAGAGAGAGAGAGAGTAAGAGAGAGAGAGATATGCTTACAGATTTGTGAACTTGAGTGGACAGATAAATAGCACTTGTGATGAAAAGTATGAATGTTGCAGAAAGATTGAGTGAAGCAGCCTTGTGACAAATACATTTGAGACCTTGAAAATCTACACTGCATCATACAACCAACTGTAATTGTCTAACGGAGTCATGAGCAATAAAGACAAAATACAACAGCCACTGCAATGATGGAAAGTTCATTGTTACCATCTTGCCGTCTTCCTTTCATTTTCTCAAGACTCACCACTAGTGCACTCTTTATCGTTCCCTTTTTTCTTTCTCTACCTTTTGAAGTATTATTAGTGTGGTCTGCCTATGGTTTCCATGGTGACTTTGATGATTATAATGATTTAATATTTTGGAACCACCAATGCTGAAGGCCTGGATATAAAGCGGGCATCTTAAAGAACACGTGTTTTGGTCTTTGCTGACGTGGGTGGTGAAAATCAACAGTCAATACTTACTAAATAAAGAAAGAGAGAGAGAGTGATTGAGGCAAGCATGGGGTGCAAGGCATCAGAAACAGACAGTATAGAACTGAATGAGAGATTGTTTGCATGCTGAGAGAAAGTGGGATGAATAGTGGGTTGAGTGGAGGATTAGTATTTGAATCTTGCTATCAGTCTCAGTCAAAAACAAGTCGCATTTTAGCTAAAACATTGATTTGAAAAATATCGGTTGGTGATCACCGATACGTTTCCATGTCAGAGGATATTGAGTTTTTTAGTGCTCAATGTGTTCATTTTCGTGACTTAAAGTTGAACAGTTGGGCTCATGCCAGCTAACGTGTGAGTTGACTAAACTGACATTAAAACGTTAGTCGAAGCAATGGGGAGTGACATTCCTATGCAGCACCATAGTAAGAATAACATGTAATCAAAATGAGAACGCATCCAACTTGGGACACGGCACAGTGACAATTTTTCCTGAGTAATCCAATTAATAACTCTGGTATGAACATAAACCTGCATACTGTATTCACCAAACATGATGAAACACAGTGATGTTAAACTGATGTTTCAGTTTCCTAGCAACGGAACATATTCTTCTACACTCTTCTCCTTTGTTCATTTGCTCTTAATGGGAGCTGATGACTGGAGACTGCAGGGACACGAGAACAGCAGCAAACCAGTGGCCTCTGATTCAAATCAGACATTATAGTCACTTCAGACGAGGCTCTTCAAACAACAGTGTGTTCTGCGTTCCCCTTTAAAAATACACAGACTATGAAATCTGTCTCCACCACTGCCGTTCCTCTGCCAGTCCATCAACGCGTTTGAGCATGAGCTGGCATGACTTGATGCACCGGCAGAAAATCAATGTCCCAGACTGGGGAAGAGACCGGCTCCATCAGTGGGAGTTAACTACGAGATCAAGAATATGAGCTTGCGAAGGGGCTTAGCTGTTCTGACCCGCCGGTCTCAGCGTCCTCCATTGTGAGTTTCGTCTTTGCACATTGATCTTTTCATTTTCAGGCAACTTGAGGTCTGTGAGAGTAATGGGCCCAAAAGGAAGGAGTCTGACAGTGTTATAAAGCACAAGCACAGGTGCTTCTCTTATGATTTCACTCTTGCCCACTCACATGCTTTATGCTTTCAGAATCCTGAATAAGACAATATATTTAATTTATGCAATACAACTTACTGTTGTCAGACCATGAACCCAATTGAAAGGATGTCTCCACTCAGCCTCCTCTTTTCCTCTGTAACTTTACAAAAGTAATTGACCAGAAGCATTTATTGTACAGATGTGAATGACCTTTGTATTGTTAGTCTGCCAAGTAACTGCTATGTCTTCCCAGGGGAGAACAGGAAATGGCTCCACTTCCTGATTTCCATGGCAACCTCCACTTCTATCACAATGTGATTTTGGATAGGAGACTCTCTCACCATGTCTGCCATCTGTCGCCTCAATATGGAGGTTTGTTTTGGTTTTCACAAAAGAAATATCAGCCCATTAGGTGGAAGTAGAAGAAGAAAGGGTTGGCAGAGCACCAAACAGATTCCCTCCACTTGTTTTTGTAAATTATTCATGCTCTTGATGCATTATGCATCCGGTATGAGACACGCAAATAAAGCAGCGCCGTTTCATGTTTTCTCTCCATGTAAGCAGGTAATTTGGCATAGCCTTAGTCATACTGAGTTCTGTCTAGCACCCATTCACAAGCGATGCTGGGCACACAGCCTAACTGAGGCTTGCATCTAAATCCAAAGCTGAAGCTGTGATTTTGTCACTGCATGGTTTGGCAAAATTATAGTTATGTCTTCTGTGCAACATTGAAGGTTATTGAAAAACTTTGGCTCTGGTGTCTACATAGTGTAACATGTAGGGTTTTTCCTGTAGGGAACCGGCCAGTCAATGAGCAGCTGTCAGTTTGGCCAGAACTGTAACTTGCGAGGTCAAAAGTTCGAGAAATATCCCAAAATCCCTTTTCTTTCCCTTTCTTTTTCTTTACCCTTGTCTTTTTGCTTGGAAGTACACACAGACTCATGCAGCTGCACACTGCAGAGGACACATACCTACCTACACACACACACACACGCACACACACACACATACACACACAAAGAACTATTTTCAGTTGTAAATTAATGGCCCGTATAATCATTCAGTCGTACTGTTAATGTATTTGTATTTAACCTTTATTCATCCAGGTAGCTCCTCTTAGATTAAATTCTAAAGTGATGACCTGGCATCTAATATGAAAGTAACTAACAGCATCCCCCTGAGGGGGCTGCAGCACCACAGACTTAATGGTGAAATTTGAACTGGCAAACTGCTATGCAGGCAATCAGGATACACCTACTTGTTTTCATGTCACTTCACATTATGGCAGAACAGTCAGGACAGGACAGCTTTGTAGGCAGTAAATGAATGTATATGGCACTGTGTGGGAGTAACTGTGACAACAAACAGGCCTTTGAACACAAATAACACACAAGCCACTCTGAATTTGGATGTACATACTTTATTGAAGTACTTTGGTATTTTAATTACTCTTAGGCCTATTTGACAAGGTGAGTGGGGCAATAATATGATTTTTTTGTTTATTGTGGAGACAACCTGGGGCAGTAACACCTTGCCCGCCGCATACTCCTTGTCACTGCTGGAGTGAAATGAAATGAAGATAGGTGGGTGGTTGTTTCCAGCTACAGGCAATGAATAAACAGAGACCAATCTGGTCTGCTCTGCCATGTGCCCGAAAGCTAAAATCTACCTTGAAATAGAATTCATATATGTTATTGCTGTGATCTTGGACAGCTCACTCAATTTTTGTAAATGAGAACAACGCAAAATCTTGAGGCCAAGGAAACAAGACTCCAATCGGTGGTGTAATCAACAGATTTGGAGATTTGTGGAATTGTCTCTATTTTCTACTTGTTAGCACTTTGATTCATTTTACTGCTAACAGATGTCAAATAGAGAAAAGGTCCTCATTCCCCATAAAATTACCATGGATACTGTCACTGTCTCTACAATGTTGATCTCCTATTCACAGTGGAGCGGTACCAAAATGTGTCCCTTGATATCAGTCTTGGCTTGTCATGTGAACCTTTGGAAAAGTTCCTCGTGTTCATCATATTCAAGAGGGGAGAGTTAGACTTATGGTAGATATCCCTTTTCAGGATTTGTCGTTTCTGCAAAGTTCTTCCTGATCCGTCTGAATTCACGTCAGTGGTGCAAAGGCCCTCTTTTACTATTCTAAAAGAAAAACCTACAGTTTAAAGACGACACAGAGCTTTTCAACATGAGTTATCACCTCTGTTCAGAAAAAAAGTGAGGACAGCTCCCGGTCCCCAATTCATCAGACTGTCCTAATACAATTGCAGAGCAGGCCCCAGATCAAGCACACCATTTATTAGCTCAAATCTCCCGGTGTCAGGCCCACCACCTCATTCATCCCAGCACTGCGCTGAACCCATGGGGCTTTTACTCCAAGACAAGTGGATAGATCCTCCCGTTCAGGTCCTGTGGGAGTCTGGCACATATAAATTGCGACTGTTTGGCTTGGGATGTTATTTTTTACCTGTGTGAGACCTCAGCGGGGGAGGCCAAGGGACTGAAGGGAGAAGATGGGGGGTAGGAGTGAGTGTGTAATGGAGGAGAGGTGGTACACCGCAAAGAATGCCCATCTAGTTATTTAGTCTCACATACAACCATAAAATCATATTTTTCTTTAAAGAATAATGTGTTTAAAAAAATGCTGATAGGGTAAGATAATTCCCAGTTTTTTCCAATGTATTTTCACTTGTTTGGAATCTTCTAGAATCAAATGTCAGCCTTGAAACAAGGCAGAATAAGGTGGACCACTCCACTAGGATCAACAAAATTACACTGGATTTAAGAAAATTCTTTAAAAAAGTTGACTTGACTGAGTTTTTTTTTCACTTGTTTGAAGAAAGAAAATCAGACTTATACACTCAAAACTAGATAAATGGCTTGTCATGGTAGATATTTTTTTGCAGTGTAGGAGAGCTGTCGACCATTTAGTATTCTCACTGGAGGAGTTGTTGAACATGACTTTCTGTGGTTCAGTAAAAAACATTTCTCATCTCTTTCCCATACGCTGTTCACCATCAAAGAGCTCTGAGATATCTCTAATGCTTTTTATGTGCCTCGTTTTGCAGCTCGCTTTGGAAAGTATTCTAACAGCAAGCTCTCACTAATGTTACTGTATGGATTTCTCTTCCTCTCCTCCCCCTTCTTTTTATATTGTTTCCACTTTGCTTTTTGATTGCTTGTCACCCTGAAGTATGCAATTAAAAGGCAATCTTGCCGCATGGGAACGATGTTTAAATAAAGTCAGAGAAATCTTGTTGTTAGCAGTCTCCGTGGGAGCACTTTATGTAAATGCCAGAAATTACAGATAACAGGACATAGGGAAATTGACAGGTATGTGTGCTATAGAAAGCCTTAGAGAGAAAAAGTAACCATTGCATTTGCAAGCATGGAACAGAATATTCTCCCTTATATAATCTAACCATAAATGCACATTATGGAACTACATTAGCTGCTAAATCAGTTGCTTCCTTGCGGATGGTCAGAGTTATTGTGGCATATACAGTCAGCTGCATTTAAAATGCGATCAAAATGTAAATCACTCTAATTTGTAAAAGTCGAGCACCATAAAATGCATAATAGAATACTTATTTATGAAGTCCCACATAAGCTCGGGGTAATGTATGATTCATACTGGCAGTAGCAACAGCATCTTTCATGATGTATGTTCTATTCTACAGTGGGTTTTCACACCTTAATATAATAGGAAAGGGCATGGCAGCAATATATGTACAACATCCAGTGCATGTATGGAGTCTTGCAGCTTTGCAAATAAATCACATTCACAGACAAAGAACAGAATTTTTGAAATGATAATACCTTCATTCATATTGCTGAATAAGTTCCAGACTGATGATATATTCTCTGCCGAGAAGCATGCAGTGCAACATCAATTCCTAATCAATCAAAGCTTCATTCAATTTAGATGTGTGATAGAGATGATCTATAATGTGATGCTTTATTGTTAGCTATTCAGACAGCATACCCAGATGACAGCAAAGGGTTTTGAAGAAATGTGGAATATCAGAGATGGCATTAGATATCATTAATAAAGGAAATATTAACTGGTAATAACTACCACATTAAAATGGTATCAACAAATGATAAAAAGATGCAAAATATATCAATTGGTTTGACTTCTAGTGGCTGCACCTCAGTCTTTTGGGCAGCACCAGTTTAATTACGACTGTCGTTCACCTGCTCATTCTAAAAGCGGCTTCTCTCACCAGTCTTCCTCTATAGAGGTGGCTTGTGAGCACCCAACACATTCCAGCAGCAGTCAATTATCCGAGGACCCCAATCTATTATGGGAGCCCAAACACACGCTCCAACCTTTTGTTTACAGCCGTAACCGAGCCTTACAACAGCTCTCATTCTGTCTCTTTCACTCTCGCTTTCTGCCTCTTGTGTTCTTTCTCATTCTCTCTCTCTCTCTGTACTCTAAACGTGACAGAAATAAATGGAAATGTCAGCGGTGGAGCAGCTACCCAATCCTCAGCGCAGGATAATGGCCGATCTGTTGGGGATTCCCGAAGGAACCTGGTCTCTTACCCCAACATCCTCAATTACCAAACCACCAACAGTCCCCCAGATGGTCCCCGCATTCAGCAAGGATGAGCTGGGGAGAAAAATATTTAGCAGTGCATATACTGTACCATCACCAAGAGTTGTAGCATGACTAATCATGTTATCTTACTGAACTCACTGCCCTCACTGCACAAACATGCAAACACCCAAGCACTGATACACATCCTCACACGTATCCACACACACACGCATACTATAACAACAACATTCTAGAGAACAAGTACCTGCAATGCCTACGCAATGTCAGACCAAGACCTATAAGATTACACCGAGAAAGAACACAGAAGAGACACAGGCGTTAGACACATGTAGCGTAGGTGTGATGTTGGCGCTCCCAAAATCACACCTACGCAGCCGTAGGCAGCCGTTTACACAAGAAAACATTACTGGGTTGATCAAAGTGGCGATGTCCTGTAACGCATGAACACATCAATGTATGTCAAGTATAGCAAAGACGTTCCATGTAGAAGTTGCAGGTGCTGGTTCTCTCGGATTTTGGCGGAATTTTAGCATAATTCACGTAGATGTACAGATACACTAATCCACACACACACACGCGCACACACACACACACATACACATGGCATACACACTCATACTCGCACACGCATGCACACACAGACACACACATATACTGTAGCAAATCCTGCAGCTTCACACAAACCGCTGAAACACATCCAAAAACAGCAACCCATATTGTTGTTGTATAAAGGAACTGTGACTATCACTTCTGTTCAGACAGAGGTAAATCCACCAGCTTCCACTGCTTCAGAGATGCATCTACTTTGACAGCGAGGTTTATCGTCACAGTTGCCAACGTGTAACACTGATGGAACATTTTGGCAAATATGGTGGGCTGTGTTTGGATTACAGAATCTGTCCGCCAACATCTGTCTCCGCGATGAAAGTCTAGCTTCCCCTTCATGTTAGGCGAGTGCGGCTGGCAGGTTATAAGAAGGTGTTTCTGGAATACCCTACTGAGTGGTAATGAAGACTGCAGATGGCAGAATAGTACATATGGCAGAGGTGGTGTTGTGTGTGTTTTCCCCATTCCGGTGAACATGTGTAACCCGTGTTGCTGAGGACGTTGGAATGGTCTAATGAAGAGGAATTGTTCCTGTCGTCTTGCATTAGCCCGCACGCTGTGCAATGCAAGCTGTGAAATCCATCATATTGCAAGAGCTAATTATGCATAGATAATTGCATCGTGTACAGAGCATTTTGACAAAAGCAAATAAATTATTCTTTTTTTTGATACCATGGAAATACCTTGCACTACAAGTACGCCATGAAAGAGATTGTAAGCCTCTTGAGTCCTTAAATTATAACCAGGAATGATTTTAGAGCTATTATAAACAAATAAGCTAATTGTAACCTTGATGTATCTATTGCTTTTTGCATGTCTCCATTATGTAGCTACTGGGAAACCGCACACAACATGAAAGCATGTAACCTTATTTGGATGGCAT